>NC_086455.1:127867191-128167191 GCF_028390025.1 Pseudophryne corroboree
TAGCTACTTTTAGCAGCCGTGCAAACGCATTGTCGCCGCCCACTGGGGAGTGTATTTTCGCTTTGCAGGAGTGCGAACGCTTGTGCAGCAGAGCGCCTGCAAAATCATTTTGTGCGAAACAAGACCAGCCCTCAATGGAGGGGCGGCTTTTGACGTCACACACACGCCCAGCGGTCGCCCAGACACGTCTGCGTTTTTCTAAGCACTCCCTAAAAACGATCGGTTGACACCCAGAAACGCCCACTTCATGTCAATCTTCCTGTGTTGTGCTGTGCGACTGAAAGCTTCGCTAGAACCTGTGCAAAACCACGAAGCTCTTTGTACCCGTACGTCGCGCGTGCGCATTACGGTGCATGCGCAGAAATGCTGTTTTTTAGCCTGATCGCTGCGCTGCGAACAAAGGCAGCTAGCGGTCAACTCGGAATGAACCCCAATGTCTCCTCTGTAAAGCCGCCTGCCTCGTCATTGCATGTACATTTACAGGATACTTACATATTCTACGTGTCGTTTAGACAGTGTTAGTTAAGAACAAGTGCATAACTACAGGGATATTTAGTACAAGTATCCTGTGATATACATCCAGTACTTACTGTTCATTGTTATATCTGTATACATACATAGCTTTACTTAGTATTACTAGTCTAGTTACTTAGTATTGCTAGTCCAGTGCAGTTTTATTGTTGTTTGTAATAATTTCTGCATTGTACATGTGACTGTGTGTGCCAATAGCTGCTGTGTAGTTTCTATTCCGTGTATCCCACACATATTGCTATCCCTATATTCTGGGGGCTAAGTGCATCAGGGTTTTTATATATATATATATATATATATATATATATATATATATATAAATTAGTGTTTTGCAGGATATAATTCTTTGGTATTTTTCTCTGTGTATTTCAATCACCATATACCTCTTAAATCCTCTGTTTGTGCTCTGCTTTGCAGTCACACTCTACATGGGATTTTTTTCAGGTACTTTGTCTGGCTATATTGTACTGTTACGCCCTACGGTTCCGCTTACACATAATGTCTGCTAAACGGGGGGGTAGATCCATGGCTGATCCTGCGTCATGCAGTGCTGACGCCGCAAATTTATCTAAAGGAAAATATTGCAGCTGAGGGTTCAGTTACTGGTGGTTCTATACCCCTCAGTCAGTCTGCAGCACCGGTGGTGAACCAAGACCAACCTTGGGCTGTTTTTTTCTAATTTACTAACTACGCTAGTAACAAGGCTTGCGCCCCCTGTGGGACCTCCTGTGCCATTGCAGCCATATATTGTTCCTGCAATTAATCCGCCATGGGCAGATAATCTGTCCACTCAGTTACAGCAATTAAATCAGTCTTTTGTTAAACAAAAACCTAACCCTCGCCCTCTAGGACCAAGGGGTCATCTAAGCAGGCCATTTCTTCCTCACGATCCACGCATGTTTCGGACACTTCATCCGATGAAGATGGCGTATATTCTGACCCCTCAGACACTGATGCGGATGCTTCTGACGGGGAATCTATTACACAGGTGGATGTTTCTGACCTCTTGGAGGCTATCAGGCTGATTCTTCAAATTGAGGATGACGCTGAACCTCCAGATACATCTAAGAAACCCGATAAGTTCAAGCGTCAGAAGGTTACTAAATTAGTTTTGCCCCATTCTGAACATTTAGTTGATATACGTCAGGAATCATGGGAGTATCCGGGAAAGAAATTCTCCCTGTCTAAGAAGATGCTAGTTCGTTATCCCCTCGCTGCAGAGTTAAGTCAAAATTTGGAAACCCCACCGCCGGTGGACTCACAGGTTGCGCGTCTGGTGGTGTCGTCTGCTCTGCCTGTCACTTCCGTCACCTCTCTGAAGGAACCGACGGATAAGCGTTTGGAGGGTTGCTAGAAGTCTATTTACACTCTTGCAGGTGCTGTACATAGGCCCACTATAGCGGCTTCTTGGGCTGCAAAAGCTATTGAAGCTTGGGTTCAGGAAGTTGAAGCGGAGCTACCTTCTAACTTTCCTGATAATGCTAGACAGTGTCTTTCATATATTATTACAGACTCTCATAATATTCAGGAGGCGGCCAAAGCGTCTACTACGTCCATTCTGGCTTGTCGGATTCTGTGGTTGCAGTCCTGGTCTGTAGATCTGGACTCTAAAAAGACCTTGGAGGTGATCCCCTTTAAGGGAAACATCCTTTTTGGGGAAGATCTCAACAAGATTGTTGCTGACTTAGCATCCGCTAAGACTGCATGTCTGCCTAGTACTAATCCTTCGGCTCCGAAGGCTAAAAGTACCTCCTTTCGTTCCTTTCGACCTCCAAGTAAAGCAAAAAGTCAGGCGTACCTGAAACAGGCTCGCACTTCCAAATCCACTAAGCCCAAACCTAAACGTTCCTGGGCTGGCCGTCAGACTGCTTCCAAAACAGGCAAGCCTGTTTCCCCCTGGGGGACCCCCAGGGTGGGAGGCCGACTTCTACGGTTTGCCAAGGTATGGTTACAGACCACTTCAGACGCCTGGGTAAAGGAAGTTGTCACTCACGGATACGCCATCTCTTTCAAGAAACGTCCTCCTCGCCAGTTTTGCTCAACAAACGTCCCTTTGGATCCAGTAAAAGCAAAAACTCTCCATCTGGTGGTACAATCCCTCCTGGATACAGGAGTGATAGTGCCGGTGCCTCTGGCTCAGAGAGGCAGGGGGTTCTATTCAACGTTGTTCCTAGTTCCGAAACCGAATGGGTCCTCCCGGCCCATTCTCAAACTCAAGTCTTTGAACAAATTTGTGAAGGTATCTAAATTCCGTATGGAAACTCTACGCTCTATTGTTCTGGCCTTGGAGCCCAGGTACTATATGGTATCCCTGGACATACAGGATGCTTACCTACACATACCTATTGCCATGTCGCATCAGCAATACCTGCAGTTTGCTATTGGCAACCTACATTTTCAATTCCTTGCCTTACCTTTTGGTCTGACCACGGCTCAGAGAATCTTCACCAAGGTCATGGCGGTCATGACTGCTCTGCTTCGCCATCAGGGTATCAGGATCCTGCCGTATCTGGACGACCTATTGATCCTGGCGAACTCTCCAGAGGTTCTCATCCGTCATCTGGAACTGACGGTCCAATTCCTGCAAGCCCACGGGTGGCTCATCAACTGGAAGAAATCCTCACTGGTCCCTGCTCAGAGCATGGTGCACCTGGGGGCATTATTGGACACCCACAACCAACGGTTGTTCTTGTCTCTGGAAAAGGTCCTGAAACTTCAGGACAAGATAAGATGCGTCCTATCTTGCCCACATGTGTCGATACACTTGGCGATGCAAGTTCTAGGTCTCATGGTGTCTGCTTTCGACATGGAGTACGCTCAATTTCATTCCAGCCCTCTGCAGAGGTTAATCCTTTCCAAATGGTACGGTCTACCTCACCGAATCAGGACTCACATGATCTCCTTGACTCCGGAGGTTCGCCGGTCACTGACCTGGTGGCTACAGGACCAGCAATTGAGCAAGGGTTGCCCTTCTGGATCTCCAACTGGGTCCTTCTGACGACGGATGCCAGTCTGCGGGGTTGGGGTGCGGTGTTGGAGCAACACTCTCTCTTCAGGGTTGGTGGACCAGGGAGGAATCTCTTCTCCCGATAAACATTCTGGAGTTGCGGGCAGTGTTCAATACTTTGAAACTAGCCCTGCCTCTGGTACAGAACAGGCCTGTTCAAGTACAGTCGGACAACGCCACCATGGTGACGTACATAAATCATCAAGGTGGCACTCAAAGCCGTATGGCAATGTTGGAAGTGTCAGAGATTCTTCAATAGGCGGAACGCCATCTGCCAGCAATTTTGGCAGTGATCATTCCGGGGATCCTCAACTGGGAAGCGGACTTCCTCAGTCATCAGGACGTACACGCTGGAGAGTGGAGCCTTCATCCAGAAGTATTTAAACTCCTAGTGGACAAGTGGGGTCTACCAGATGTAGACCTGATGGCGTCTCGACACAATCACAAGGTTAAGGTCTTCGGAGCAAGGACAAGGGATCCTCAAGCAGCGTTCGTGGACGCACTGAGGGGCCAGGATTTTCTGAGGCGGTCATTGATACTATGTTGAAGGCCTGTAAACCGGCTTCGGCTCAGATTTATTATAGGGTTTGGAATTCTTACTGCACCTGGTGTGCGGCTAAGAATTATGATTCATACAAGTTCAGTATTGCCTAACTTTTTGGCTTTTCTGCAACAGGGCCTGGACTTAGGCCTCCCTCAAGGTTCATATTTCAGCCTTATAGGTATGGTTTCAGAGAAAAATTGCAACTCGTACACGCCGGGGAGTGGAGCCTCCATCCAGACGTATTTTAACTCCTAGTGGATGAGTGGGGCCTACCAGATGTGGATCTGATGGCGTCTTGACATGATCATAAGGTTCCGGTCTTCGGAGCAAGTACAAGGGATCCTCAAGCAGCGTTTGTGGATGCACTGGCAGTTCCATGGAACTTTCGGCTGCCGTACGTGTTGCCTCCGGTGTCACTTCTGCCCAGGGTGATAAGGAAGTTCAAGCAAGAAGGAGGAATACTACCTCTAATCGCTCCAGCGTGGCCCAGACAGCATTGATTCTCAGACCTGCAGGGTCTCTCGATAGAGCGTCCTCTTCTGCTTCCGCAGCACCCAGACCTCCTCGTTCAGGACCCTTGTGTCTACCAGGATTTGGCCCGGCTGGCTTTGATGGCGTGGTTCTTGAAGCTTCAGTTCTGAGGGCCAAAGGATTTTCTGAGGCGGTCATTCAAACTATGTTGAATGCCTTTAAACCGGCTTCTGCTCGGATTTATCATAGTATCTGGAATTCTTACTTTGCTTGGTGCACGTCTAATAATCATGATGTATATAAGTTTAGTACTGCCAAACTTTTGGCTTTCCTGCAATAGGGCCTGGACTTGGGCCTTCGTCTGGCCTCCTTCAAGGTTCATATTTCTGCCTTGTCGATATGGTTTCAGAGAAAAATTGCGACTCTGTCTGACGTTCATACTTTCACTCAGGGTGTTTTACGGATTCAACCTCCCTATGTTCCTCCTGTGGATCCTTGGGATTTGTCGGTTGTTCTGGATGCTCTACAAGAGTCTCCATTTGAACCTCATGAGTCTGTGGTCCTTAAGTGGCTTACGCTTATGGACTTGTTTTTACTGGCTATTTCTTCTGCTAGAAGGGTTTCAGACTTGGGTGCCTTGTCCTGTCTGTCATCCTTTCTGATTTTTCACCGTGACCGGGCGGTTCTTAGAACTCGACCTGGTTATCTTCCTAAGGTGGTATCATCTTTCCACCTTAACCAGGTTTATCCTCCAAAGAGCGGTCTTTGGATGTGGTACGGGCTCTCCGTATCTATATGAAAAGAACAGCTTCAGTTAGGAGATCTGATTCCCTTTTTGTTCTTTTTGGTTTTCACAAACATGGCTGACCTGCTAATAAGCAGACCTTGGTTAGATGGATTAGAATGGTGATTGCACAAGCTTGTGTACAGGCTGCACTTCCAGCTCCTGCTACTATCAAGGCACATTCTACTTGGTCTGTTGGACCTTCTTGGCGGCCCGCCGCGGTGCGTCCCTAGAACAATTGTGCAAGGCGGCTTCGTGGTCCTCAGTGAACACGTTCATCAGGTTCTATGCCTTTGATACTTCCTCCTCCCAGGATGCTTCCTTTGGACGCCGGGTTCTTGTGCCCACTACACCGATACAGTGCGTCCCCTCCCATAGTAACTGCTTTAGGACATCCCTGATGTTATTCCCTGTGAAATACCAGTGTACCCTGCTGCAGAAAAGGAGAGTTATGGTAAGAACTTACCTTTGTTAAATCTCTTTCTGCAAGGTACACTGGATTCCACAGGGAGCCCACCCTGACTCACTCAGCTTCTTTGGGTTTGTATGGCATTAGCCGCTGGTACCGTCTCCTGTCGTGAGAATGTGATTGTATGTGGCTACTAACTGTTGTCGTCTCTTTTACCTGCTACTGCATTGGACTGGTTAACAAAACTGATCTCCAGTGCCTGGAGGCGGGGATATAGAGGAGGCTACTATGCATTCTGGGAACAGTCAAAGCTTTTAGCCTGTTGGTGCCTCGGATCAAGATCCAACTCTACACCCCCGATGTTATTCCCTGTGGAATCCAGTGTACCTCGTAGAACGAGATTTAACAAAGTAAGTTCTTACCATAAATCTCTCTCTCTCTCTCTCTCTCTCTCTCTCTCTCTCTCTCTCTCTGTATATATATAAAAGAAGGGGTGTATCGCATAGCAGCAATGTTTCGGGGTACAACCCCCTTTGTCAAGCCAACACCACCAAAACACTTATATGAATATGACCAGGGACTGTTCCCTGCAACTTAAGAACCGTTGACAACTCTGGTATATGTGAGCTTAAATCACACTTAAATGTTTATTTTAGGACTGGCTTTACTTTCCTGTTGTGGGTTAGTTGATGTCTGTTTGGCACAGCTCTCCTTATCCCGACACTTTATTGGCTTTCAGATAAGGAAACCCTTACATGCCAGACATTGCTAAATAACAGTGAGGCTCTTATTTAATAAACAAGGTACTTTTTCTGTTGATATTATTGGGTTTAATTGAAAGAACAGTTTACATTTATGTATTAACTTCCAAAAGTGATGCTTTAAGTACTGCAACGTCTTTAAGGCAGACTTTTGTTATTTTGTTACAGCAGGTCTTCATATCATATCTTCATACAGTAAATGTTGTGCGGTGACTCCAGATATAACACACTGCACTTATTCCTCCCCAGCCGGCTAACGGCAGTCCCTGTCTCTAGCACCAGCTGAGGTGGCATGCAGTCACAGTGCTGAAAGTCAGGCTATAGATGCCGGAATCCTGACAGCTGACATTAGTATACTCCGTTGGTACACCAGGCTATACACTGAGGTATAATGAATTGCTTTGTAAGTATTGTTTACGGCACGTGCCAACAGTTCCAGTGTTATTGGCACTCTAAAGGTTGTGGTTTGTATGAAGGGTTTAGTGAGGTTTGAGCGGATTTGGGGCATGGCGTTATTTGACTCAGTTCTTTCTAGTCGTCAGGTAAAGTATATGACTATAGATGCAATTTGGGATATTTTCAGCAAATAAAGTCATGTTTGGTTGTTTGTTTGTTGTTTTTTTTGTTGGTTTTTTTAAATAAGTAATTTATGCTCCTATTGCTTAATGAATTTGTGAAATGTGAGATTTTATCTGAGTGATACTAGGGCTAACATGAGTTGAATTCCAGCCAGAGCCCTATCTGTGTGGTATTTGTACACTCTCCCTACACACCACTTTCCTCCCATAGTACCATAAACCACATGGTTATCTATTAATTGCATTCTGATAAAGGTTAGACTGGCTGCACACCTCTCAACTGTCCTGATTTTGTCATGACCATCCCAATTTGAAGACTCATTTGCCTTCATTCCGAGTTGTTCGCTCGCTAGCTGCTTTCAGCAGCATTGCAAACGCTAGGCCGCCACCCTCTGGGAGTGTATCTTAGCTTAGCAGAATAGCGAACGAAAGATTAGCAGAACTGCTACTAAATATTTTCTTGCAGTTTCTGAGTAGCTCCAGACCTACTCCTAGATTGCGATCACCTCGGTCCGTTTAGTTCCTGGTTTGACGTCACAAACACGCCCTGCGTTCGGCCAGCCACTCCCCCGTTTCTCCAGACACTCCCGCGTTTTTCCCAGAAACGCCAGTGTTTTTTCGCACACTCCCAGAAAACGGCCAGTTTCCGCCCAGAAACACCCACTTCCTGTCAATCACACTACGATCACCAGAACGATGAAAAATCCTCGTTATGCCGTGAGTAAAATACCTAACTTGTATGTAGGGAGTATGGTCCTGATTCATGTAGGGAGTATAGCCGTCTACCTGTCTCCCCTCTATCTCTTGTTCTGTGTCACCACCAATTTTCCTTTCTGTCTCCCTGTCTCTATCTGGTGCTTACATATCAAATAATAATTGAAGGATATCCCCTGAAAAATACCCATTTTGGGGAGCACCCACATATATTATGTTTCCCCCAAATGTAAGGTAGAGGGACTGGAGCAGAAGGTTTCTTTGTAGGCTGAGTGATTTACCAAGTTCCTGAATGCAAAGCATGCCCGAACCAGCTAATGCCACCTTCAGATGGCATTACCCGCTACACTGCAGAAATTACTGGGAGAGGGTCTCCTGCTTAGTTGGAGAAGTTAAGTGATTTGACATACCTGATCCTGCATGTGTTTTTTAATACATTTGAGCAAAACATAATTTCTGATTCCTGTTAATAGTGGTGATAGGAGAACGAATTGACAGAATAGGAGAGGAGTGGGTTAAACCTCAGCTAGTCTGGGGGCAGGACGGTAAGGCATTATGGGAGTGTTATTGTTAGCCAATAGGAATGAATGTTGGGGGTAGGTGGAATGGGTTCTTAAGCCTGAGAAAGGGGCTGGGTCAGCCTCTTCTGCTTTTGTCGTCCCACCCTCCCTCCCTACTGGTGGTGTTTGATTTTGTTGTTGCGTTGGCTATTTTCGTGCTGTGGGTTGTCATGGTTTGGGTTGTGGCGGGAAAGAACGGCAAGTTAACATTTGTTGGATTAAAGAGTGAATTGGAGGTCATTTGGTTGTTAATTTTAGGTGCGCTCTCCTTCGCTGACTGGTTTTACATCTGCTGGACCGCCTTCACGGGTGGCAGCCTCATCACCTTCACGGGTGGGTAGTCAGGATGGAGGTTGAGCAGATACCTATTTGTGTGTTGGAAGGTTTACGTAAGTTCTGTTTTATAAGATAGTTATCTATGGGATAGGGTTGTTTAGCCTTTCTTTCTGGCCACCATACTTTAGTTTAATTATTCACAGTTAATAGTTCACTTAAATGAATAGCTAACAATTTCTGCCAAATTCAAGTCTCCGTGTCTTTATTTATTATAGTTAAGTGTTAAGATGTTATGGTTTATGTTACGTACAATCCTCAGACTATATGAGGTTTAAGGAATTTATCATTCTAAAACCTTATTTTTATTTTTTTTAGTAAACATGCCCATCTCTCTGACCTGCCCTCTGTATATCTTCTTCTTTATCCTGTCTCCTCCCTCTCTCTTTGTTTACCCTACTCTTTTCTGTGTGTGTGTGTGTGTGTGTGTGTGTGTGTGTGTGTGTGTGTGTGTGTGCGCGCGCGTGCGTGCGTCTTTTGGGGAGATGTACTACTAAACCTTGGAGATTGATAAAGTGGAGAGGATCTGCCTCTTTGTGTCTGTGTGCCACTCTTTGTCTCTCTCTCCCCCATTCCCTCTCATTCTGACTCCCACTATCTCTCTGTCTTCATCACGATCTCCTTCTCTCTGTCTCTTTCGACTGGCGCATCAAAACGAAAGCATTGTTTTTGCTGTTATTTTGCCAATCTCTCATTCTGTTGTCATTCTCATTAATATTCAGGAGCGTGCTTAGTTGCCCAGAAGATTGCTACCTTTATGTAGACTTGTGGAAAAGGGCTTTCAAAATAAACCATAATACTGTATGTAACACAGAGTAAAGCACTCTATCTTTATCTACGGGTTGTCTGATCAAGGTGTGGTTCAGCGATGAGTCTGCTTTAAGATTCCTCTATATTGTACTAAAGGAAGTTAATGGTGAATTCCAATGAAAATATATATAATTGTGTTTGTATTTTACTTTTGCTTTATTTTTAATATAAAAACCCCATCTTGCTACATGCATTGTGAAAGACGCACATAATAACCTCTAGCGCATTACTTCTTTTATCCCTGCATTTTTCTTTTCTCAGAAACTAACCAGTGGACAAAACATGTGAGTTAATGGAGTTTAAAAATAAAGTGGTAAATTAGGCACAAAACACATTTGCGCCACGCAGCTCTGAAACTAAGTCTTCAATGCTTGAGAAATGTTCTCGTTAGTTTTTATTCCAAGAAAGGAAAAAAAACCCTGATATTATTTTCCTATTCTCGGCAGATAATGGCATCTTCAGCAGAACAATCATTTTACATTTGTCCATTATGCATCAAGATAAAGAGTTTCAATAGGATTGTTCTGTTTATTGTGTTGGGATATATATGCTGAGATAGCCATCTGCTCAGGGCTGCAGCGCTGTAAATTAATTTGAGCATGAGATACACTATAGAATGTCTCTGCAACGAGATCTATGTATGTGAAAATCTATAATTCATGAAGTTAACGATATTCCCCCTCTCTGACACAGCGTTTTAATCCGAAGCCCTGCAAAATTAATACAGGAGATTATTTTAGTGGATGACTACAGTGCAGACCGTGAGTATCTCTTTAAAATGTATTCGTCACTTCTCCCACTTTGTAGCCATCACCCATAATTATGTTTGGTACAGTGTGCGTGAGATGAGCAATGTCTGCGGTGTGATACAGAGGGTGTTAGATTGTAGAACAGATGGGATCTATTTACGGGTGTTAATTTTCTCATATACATCTAAAAGTTTAAGGCAGATGCATTTTCTGGATGATTAGGCTGGCGTCCAATGCAATATCTCTTGTTTGTAGTGTTTTTAGATGTAAGTTTTGTGGCACATTAGAGGGCGAATAGACCTGTCACTGGACTGCCTACTCAGCAGGTCCGGATTAAGCCTTGGGGGTGCCCGTGGCACTTAAGATAGGGGGGTCCCGATGAAAGGTGGGGGATGTATATTAAATTGTACATACCTCCCAACATGTCCTATTCCAGGAGGGACAAAATGCTCTCTATCTGGACTTCCCACTTAATATATGTTTGGAGTCACCTGTGTTGATTTCAACACAGGTGATTTCAAGCATAAATTAAAAGGGAAGTTCAGGTAGAGAGCATGCTGTCCCTCCTGGAATGGGTCATGGTGGGAGGTATGCATTGTGTATATTAAATTTAAACCAATGGTGTATATTAGATTAATCTTATAGTTTAATAACACCTGGGTACTGTTTATAGCTCCACCTAATTGAAAGACAACTATTTTATAAGTTTTTCTTGTAGTGGAACAAAGACAATGTAACCTTAAAATACAAATAGAAAAATAAAATAATTTATCTTGTCACATGCAAGAATAGCATCAGCCTCTGTACCACTTACACACTGGGACAGGACTCAGGAGTACTCTCTGTGTGTGTCTCCATCTCTAGACCCAAATGGTTTAGTTGTACAACAGTTTACACCGGACTCTGACACCCAGGCGGGGAGGAGGAGAAGCTGCGATCCCTGTGTCACTTACAGCTCTCTCCACCCTCCTATCTCTCCTCTGGTTGAAAAGCTCTGTCAGTAGCTCATGAAACATGATTAGGGAAGGGAATGGTAATGCAGCCACACTCTCAATAGCGATTACGGAAATGCTGATCTCAGCCTTCCCTTGGTGCTGCACCGTGCACAAGAGTACGAATGCTGACGCACACTTTCAGGCTACAGGATCTGTGCAGTTGCAATGGAGATTGCAAACACTTCAACATCGACGCAGCATTGGTCGCGCCATCAACATTTGCTGTAGCCTAGGGTTTACTCTAGCTACTCTTCTCAAATCCAACTAAACATGGCCTCTGAAGCAGAGCCTTTGAGATTAGGAATGCAGAAGTGCTGCAAAACACACCTTATGCCACACCTATAGCATGCCCATGAAGTGGCACTTTTTTGTGTTGATTAGGATCTCCCAGAGTCTCCATTCTAAAATGCCCAGGGATTGCATTTGCCTTCTCTAGTGTTAGCAATGTCGTATGCAATTGCAAATGCCATCGGATACTTAAGTTCGCCTGTTCACAGTAAGAGGTATATTTACTAAAGTTTTTTTTTTTGTTTTTTTGTATTCCCCCACCTCAATTTTATATAAATAAAAGCCAATGTTGTACTTCTAGGGCTAAAACACACATTTACTAACATTTCAAAATGAACACTTAAATCTAAAAATAAGTATCAATGTTAGTAAATGTGTTTAAGCCCCTGAAACCCAACATCGAGTGAGATCGATTTTCATCCATCTATGTAGACCGACCTTCAGTAAATAAACCCCTAAGGATTTCCAGGACTTTTTGTGCATGTGCAGTAGCTGCAGATACATTGACACTTTGTCTGCATCAGGTCCTCTGTACACCTGTGATGCCCTAACTACTCAGGACCGGTTCTAGGCTTTTTGGCGCCCTGGGCGGAGAATAGGGGCATGGTCAGTTACGCCCCCTGTTAAGTTGTGCCCCCTGTAGCATAGCACCGCTTGCACACCTAAAAAAAATAATAATACTTACAATCCCCGCTCCTGACCGCTGCAGACCTCCGCCGGCGCCACTCCTCTCCTCGGATCTATGGGAGAGACGTCATGACGTCTCTCCCATAGCACAGCATACACAGACAATAGAGGTCAAATATGACCCCAAGCGTCTGTCAGTCCCACAATGCTGTGCGGTGCGCGATGACAACATTGCGCACCGCACAGCAAAGGTCCTCTCCCCGAAGGGAAACTAGACGCGTAGCATCTAGTTCCCTTCACAGCGGGGGACACAGTGGGGGGCACAGTAGCGGATCTTGCCATGGGGTGGTGCCCACTGGATGGCGCCGCCCCGGGCAAAAGTCCTGCTTGCCCGTGGCAAGATCCGCTACTGAAACTACTACATATCCTATGTCCAGTGTAAAATTTCCTTTGATCAACCACTGGCTGCTGTGAAGTTGTCAATCCTAGAGGTACCTACTTGAAGATGCAGTTCCCCCGAATCTGCTGAGGACCTGGTTTGCCACTGGCTTTTGCATATAATTGATGGTGACAAGTTAAGCAATAGAGCTAATTTAAACCCATTCCACATTTAATGAGACTTGATTTTAGCAATGATTAGCTAGGTAATGATAAGGTAATGTGTAGCATGCAAGTGAGCACTAAAAGTTAAGTCGCAAAGCACCAGGTGAATTAGACTTTTGATACCGTTCATTGAATAGTGGAACAAAATGAACATTTATTATCTGTAAAGATCTTTCCAGTGGTTCTTTCTATGTCTTTCCTTCTAACTTCCCCCCTGCCCCACATAAAGGGGCTGAATCTGTGTCAGGAAGATCTTGTGGATTGTAGCAAATTCTGCATACACCAAAGATAGTATAGAGCACCTGCGCCAAGATAGACTTAAAAGCACAAGGCTAGTGCATATAGACAGACTGCGCTATCCCTGAACTTGGTGTTTCTGGGCGGTGACTGTGCAGTGGAACTGATCCATGTAGTGGGTGTGTTGGCTGACTTTAGTGCTCATTCAAAGCCTGCAGACAGAGGTGGGACTCCTGTTTCTGACAGGTCTTTTGCATCCAGCATGAGTTGTGAGTGAGGCTTGGTGCTAACGATGACTGCTGTAGACTGAAAACAGTAAGCAGTCTGGGGGGTGGGATTAAATTAGCTGCAATAACTTGCTGGTGTTACAGGCATTAAGTATAGGTAAAAATGGGGAAATCAGCCTGTACCCCCCCAAAAGTCAAACTAATATAGGATAACAGTATAGAAGTCTATTATTGGCCATAACAAATGTATTTCAGTTTCTTAAAATGTGCCACATGGTTGCTATACATTATTCTAAAATATTGAAAAAGTTACAAAAAACTATTTTTTTATACAAAATAAATGCTCTACTTAAATCGGGTACATAAAATGGGTAATAGTATATATTTCGGTCATTTTAAGCCACTTTTTTTTTTTTAAATGTAAAACGTCTAAAAACACCTGTCCCACTCGTAAAGCACCCCAATATACCTGTACCCCAGTTTCCTGCTTTTTGCATTTTGTCACCCAAAAAATGACGTCGTTATCGGCCCAAAAAATATTACTTCCAAGTGCCTAATTAGTCATTAAATGGGGTGTCCCAGTGGTCCTGATCCAAGTCCCAACATTTTTACCTTTTGAAACAGTGATTTTCCCCATTTTTTTTTTTTTAAGTGCTCAGGAGCTGGTGCAAAGGAATCCCTGTAAAACCTATCAAGAATTATCACGGGTAAAGTTTCACAAATGTATTTTTTTTTGTGCGCGAAAAAGGGTGATCACTGCTAATTGAATCTCCCCCCCCCCCCCCCCCCCAAATCACATCCCCCCTTCCCAGGGCTCACAATATAAACATGGCGCGATTACATTTTTACTCACCTTACATATTCACGATTGTGTTTGTACAGAGTCACAGTAGGGATTTTAGATGCAGTCACACAAGTATATTGAAAATTTATTGGACGCTCTTAGGCAGTGGCGTACAGAGATGGGACGACTTATGGGTGTGTTATGAGAGAGTTGCAGGTGTATTGCTGAAGTGGTTATGTACACAGATGCTTAGTCACTGACATTGGTGGCCATACTCTGACAGAAACCTACGCCTACCACAGGGTGACGTCTAAAGATGCACCAATCGTGATTGCCACACAAAGTTTCCGTGTCAGTTCTTGCACACTCAGATGCAGGGGCGGATTGGGAACAAAAAGCGGCCCTGGAAAAATTTGTACTAGTGGCCCCACATGGGCAGCACCAGAGGTGTAAGGTCTAGACATGGGCCATGGCAGCAGCACCCTACCCCCAAGACTTTGCAGATAGTGGGCGTGTCCAGCATCAAGGGGGAAGTTAAAAAGAAATAAAATTAAATATTATGAGCACATTATATGATACACCTTCAGAATTTAGGAAACTATATCATTCTTTAGAAAGATATGTTCTTGCTTATTACACCAACCGTATCTAAATCACTATTCACTCAATCTTATATATCAGCCAAGCAGGCAGACAGAGCATACACTAGATCATCTGCAATCACAGGCTAAGTGGCAAAGTGATTTTCATATATGCAAATTATTTAGCATCTTATTCATTATGTCTATAAAAAGGACCACATGTCCTCAAACAAAACAGGCCCCACAGGTGCGTCGGCCCACCGGGAATCTTCCCTGTGAACCCTATGGACAATCCGCCTCTGCTCAGATGCACGGTTATATACCAGGGCAGGGCCTGTAGTGGTATTTGCATAGAGTCCTAGACGTGCGACCGGCATAAGACACGCATGCGGATGGTACTGCATCCGACTCTGAACTGGACCCGCAGTGTGCAGCAGCTACACCCCAATGTCCTGATTCTAATTTCACCAAAGTTCAGAGATATTCAGTAACAACAGGGGCAGCAAGAGCCCAACAATGGGAAAACCCCAGCATCTCCATCTAAAAGTGAAACCATAGCCTAATCCAGAGGTTCCCAAACTGTGTGCCGTGGCTCCCTGGGGTGCCTCGGGACACTTGCAGGGGGTGCCCTGGGTTGGTGGTCCAGGACCAATTCAAATTATTCATGGTCAATATAATAGGCAAAACCAATGCTGGTGGCTGCCAGTCATAAAATATGTGGCCAAACAGAAGCAAATCTTGTCCCTCACCACACAACTGACCCTAAGGATGACATATAAGCGAGATCTACTTAATGTAATATTTCTTTCTAAATTTCTCAATAAGAAATTTTTGGCCTAGGGGTGCCGTGAAAAAAATTCTGATATTCTAGGGTGCCGTGATTCAAAAAAGTTTGGAAATCACTGGCCTAATCCATAGTAGTTATGATATGGGAGCACTGGCCAAAACATACAGTACCTGGCTTCCTCTGCTCAGTGCTTTCTCTACTGTACTTGAAAAAGATTCATTAAAAACTGATAATGGGAAAAAAAAAAAACTGCCAATATAACGCTTTGATCTGCGGACTGATCTCACAATTGTTAGCAGACTCTCCATGCATCGGGCGTTAGCAGACTCTCCATGCATCGGGCCTGCATATTCAGCTTAGGGTAATTATGGGAAATTTACAGTTGTGAATTGCAATAAGAACCCCAGGTTTATTATAAAGTCCATTGATAAAATCTATATTTAGTCAACAGATATTTCTTTAGTTTCTGAAGTGTGCACATGTAGCTTAATTTTGGATTGTGACCCAATCAATTGGTTTTGTATTTTCCGTGACAGCAGTATGGCACCTTCAGTGTATTTTGAAAATATTGGGATACAGATCAACCCCACTCGGAATATAAATTGTGATCAAACTACTCATAAAGTGATAAATGGGAGATATGTTTGTCCCAGGTTTTTTGACCTATGAGATTTAAACCCCCAGGAAAATGATTGTGTCTGCAAAATAGGCTTGTATAGAGTTTGGGCTTTTAGTAAAAGCCTGTTGAGGGGTCCTGAGGGTATGGCTGGAAAGAGAGAGTGCGGGCTCCATCCACGAGGCCCATTTAATGTCTTTTAGGCCTACAGGCTAATTAGTACCTGCACCTGTAAGAGGTTGTTATAAGATATGTCAGGGCTGTTATGAGAGACTGATTTTCTGATTGTAAGTATAGTGCATTTGCCTACATTTGTGGTAGGGGCATTAGGTACTACCATTCAGAGAAGGAATTTATTTTGTTTAGTTAGTGCCCAGAGGGCTAGGATTTATTTCTATGTTTTTGTGTTTTTTCTCTGCACAATAAAACTAGCCACGGCTAGATTGCACAAAAACCCTGGACTGGGGTGTTGTTTTCCTGGCTGCTGTGTGTTTTAGAAACAGCAGATAAGAACCATTTGGTCCATATAGTCTGCGCTTTTTATGGTGTGGCTCTTAGAGTTAGGGATTAGAGTTGGATTAGGGGTTTGGTTAGGAAATTAGTGTTAGGGTATCAGGGTCAGGGTTCAGATTAAGAAAGAATTAGTGTTAGGGTTTAGGTATTAGTATTTGAGTATTAGTGTTTGGGGTCAGGATTATTATTATTATTATTATTATTATTATTATTATAATAATTAATAATAATATTTAGATTTTATATAGCACAATTACTCCAATAGGACTCAAGGTGATTAAGGGTGAGGGTTAAGGTAGTAGTGTTAGGGTTTTAGGATTAAGGGTTAGAGTGTGTGTGTGTGTGTGTGTGTGTGTGTGTGTGTGTGTGTGTGTGTGTGTGTGTGTGTGTGTGTGTGTGTGTGTGTGTGTGTGTACTTCACCTCTTATACGTGATGCCCATCTGTAGTTGAATAAAATTATTGAAGGCATTAAATGGGTTTACATGCAGCTCCATGGATACAATTAATTCCCCCACTGTATTTCAATGTAACTGCTTCCATAAATATTTGTGATATTATTAAACCCTAAGCCCCTCCCCTCGGCAACCCCATAATGCCAGTTTTATATATAATATATATGTATACATAGCCAAAAATCTTTAATGAAATGTGTGAACAATTGTACTGTGTGTCCTTGCAGCCTCCAGCTACTTTTGAAGCATGTTGTGCTTCAGATGTAGCGGTAATAGACTGCGTTTTCAGCATGAGTGGCCCTGATGGGGAGAGATGTGGGCTCTCGGCTTGTGAAAAGGTTTCTGTGTGATCAGATGAGCACGAGTGCACTTTAGCTGAGAGGATTAGTGCTGTCAGTCTGATTAATAGATAAGTGAAAGCAGATTCTTCCTATAGAAAGGCTCTTGGGAGCTCTCTCTCTTTGAGGTGAATCATAATTGCAATGTGCCAATTACATGTTTTTGTTTCTCTCTTCTTTCTACAGCCGATGACTGTCAGCTCCTCACCAAAATTCCAAAGGTTAAATGCTTGAGAAACAACCGTAGAGAAGGTGTGATATGTATAACATTGAGATATGTGCCTCATAGAGGGGCAGATGAACCAAGCCTGGGAGTGATACAGTACCAACCAATCAGCTCCTAACTATACTTTCAAAAACATCTTGTAACATGGCAGTTAGATTGGCTGGTCATTTATCTCTCTCCAAAGCTTAGTACATCTTCCCCAGAGTAATGGTCACAGACCAAAACAATTGTGAGCCCATGACTGCTCCATATTCTGTAGTGATGATTCCATACCAAGGCAAATCTTTGAATTCCTGCAGCGTTTGAATAAGCATTGAGCCGCTATGCTGTGAGAGTGTGAGTAGTTACAATGCATTCTGTGCAAGTGGAAATGAAGCAGTGTGGGAATTGCTTATGTATTGTGTCTGCAGAACTTAGATGCCACAGACAGTCTGTGTACTTACCTCCCAACATTAGTGGTCAGTCAAGCAGGACTTTTTTGGACCGTGAAGATGGCGGAGCCTAAGTGAAAGGGGTGGAGCTTTGTGTCACTATGGGGGCATGCTGTTGGGCTGCCCGCAGGCTCCTCCTACACTGTGAACGAGCACCTGCTTCTTCCCCCAACCTCGGGTTACCACCTCATCCCTTTAATTCTGGACACAATAATTACACAGCTTCTGTGGCTGATTAAAACCAGGTGAAATGGAGTCTTGAGGTCAGCCAGCCACAGAATCTGTGTAATGATTATGTGTCCAGAGTTAAAGGGATGAGGTGTTGCTCGGGACCGTCTCACTATCGCCATCTGTAGATGGTGTAAACGGTACAGTGACAGACAGCGGTAAGCACTGTTTATGAAATACTGAAAGGAGGACATAACCCCTGTAGCAAGTGCTAAAGGAGTTATATCATTGCAGGGGCGGATTGGGAACAAAAAGCGGCCCTGGAAAAATTTGTACTAGTGGCCCCACATGGGCAGCACCAGAGGTGTAAGGTCTAGCCATGAGCCATAGCAGCAGCACCCTCCCCCCCCCCCCCAAGACTTTCCAGATAGTGGGCATGTCCAGCATCAAGGGGGAAGTTAAAAATAAATAAAATTATTTTGGGTTATGCCATGGCACAAAGTGTTTTTCATGTGTTATTTTGAGGTCATGCCAGAGCTATGTTTCAGAATGGGCTATCTAGAGTGGCAGTTCTTTTTTTCCACTTATGAGGGAGGCAGTTTCTCTGTTGATGTACTGTGGGAGGGTAACGTTTCCCTGAATGAAGTATAAGGGGGTAATGTTTCTGTGTGAATATACTTGGTGGGGGCAATGTGAATGTACTCTGTGGGGGCAATGTTTCTGTGTGAATGTACTTTGTAGGGGCAATGTTTCTGTGTGAATGTACTTTGTAGGGGCAATGTTTCTGTGTGAATGTACTCTGTGGGGGGCAATGTTTCTGTGTGAATGTACTTTGTAGGGGCAATGTTTCTGTGTGAATGTACTTTGGGGGGCAGTGTTTCTGTGTGAATGTACTCTGTGGGGGGCAATGTTTCTGTGTGAATGTACTTTGTAGGGGCAATGTTTCTGTGTGAATGTACTTTGGGGGGCAGTGTTTCTGTGTGAATGTACTCTGTGGGGGGCAATGTCTCTGTGTGAATGTACTTTGGGGGCTGTGTTTCTGTGTGAATGTACTCTGTGGGGGGCAATGTTTCTGTGTGAATGTACTTTGGGGGCAGTGTTTCTGTGTGAATGTACTCTGTGGGGGGGGAAATGTTTCTGTGTGAATGTACTTTGGGGGCAGTGTTTCTGTGTGAATGTACTCTGTGGGGGGCAATGTGTCTGTGTGAATGTACTTTGTGGGGGCAATGTGAATGTACTCTGTGTGGGCAATGTTTCTGTGTGAATGTACTTTGTGGGGGCAATGTTTCTGTGTGAATGTACTTTGGGGGCAATGTTTCTGTGTGAATGTACTTTGTGGGGGCAATGTTTCTGTGTGAATGTACTTTGTGGGGGCAATGTTTCTGTGTGAATGTACTTTGTGGGGGCAATGTTTCTGTGTGAATGTACTTTGTGGGGGCAATGTTTCTGTGTGAACGTACTTTGTGGGGGCAATGTTTCTGTGTGAATGTACTTTGTGGGGGCAATGTTTCTGTGTGAATGTACTGTGAAGGTTCAATCGACTAGGAAGACACAATATTTGTGAGGGGGTATACAGTGAGAACATGTGTGGCTGTGGGAATGACTACTAATTGTCTTTTACATGGTAACTGCAACTTAGCATTTATTAGCACAATCCAGATACAGACTGACTTTATACATGAAATGGGTACTGTAACTTTAGCTTTTAGTACTAACACTGTCAAGCCACATCTCCTGGTGTAAACCAGACCCATATATTACAGTTTTCTCCTTGTGTCAACCTGACACACATTCATGATAATGTTTATTTTTCCTGGCATAAAACTAGCACATACTATATGCTGCCCTTACAGATTTGTATCCTCAGGTTCTTCAAGCTCTACAAGCTGTGTACAATGCGTTGTTTTTATCTGACACATTTTATGCATGAATGTTTCACACAAAGTGTGTCCTGCTCTGCAGGAGTACACCACAATAAGACAGATAATTTTCTTGTCTAAAGAGACCAGCTACAGTATAAAAATATTTATTTTCCTAGTTAAAAAAAAAATGTATACACTATATAAACTTTTTTTTTTTTTAAATGTGATGCAAAACTGTACAGTGCTTCCATCAATGACATTTTTTTTCAAATTCTGACACCTCCACTTTTACTTTTACAGTACCCCTATATGTTTACGTGTGTGTGTGTGTGTGTGTGTGTGTGTGTGTGTGTGTGTGTGTGTGTGTGTGTGTTTGTGTTTTTTAAGGGAAAATGAAAACACCTACTCAATTATGTAAAAAAAAAAAAAAAAAGGCCTCTCTACCCTTCTGTAAATCAGCCAGAGATGATCGGTCACATAACCTGCTTTCTGTGCTATATTATTTTGGCTGTTAGGACTTATTCGATCCCGCGTCCGTGGTGCTGAAGTTGCTGCTGCTGGAATTCTCACTTTTTTGGATAGTCACTGTGAGGTCAACAATGAGTGGCTCCAGCCTCTTCTCCAGAGGGTCAAAGAGGTAAGCCTCATTCCTGAGCTTTTCCATGTGCAGATACATTACCTTCAGTTACAGGCGGTCAGTCTTGTAGTGGTTGAATTATGGAGAGTAACCATGGAGGCAGCAGTCTAAGTGTTTGTGCTCTGCGCTTATGAGTCATTCCTTAACGAGTGGACAGCCCTAGCCTACATATTTTTTAATTTCATGTTCATGTAGGATCACACCCGTGTTGTCAGCCCAATTATTGATGTCATCAGTCTGGATAACTTCGCTTATCTGGCAGCTTCTGCGGATCTCAGAGGTGGTGAGTAGTGATTTTAAAAAGATCTAAATTTGTAGAATACTCGTTACAAAAAAAATATATCCTCCAGTAGATTGAATTCAATGTAGAAAACATGGGTAAAGTTTAGTGTTCTTTTTCCCCCCCACTTATTTAATTAGGTTTTGACTGGAGCCTTCATTTTAAGTGGGAACAGATTCCTATAGAACAAAAGATGTCTCGCACTGATCCGACATCCTCAATAAGGTAAAATATGCTCCCCTTCCAGTCCTCATCTGGCAGGGGGGTAAGTCAACATTATGTCATCCATTTGTCTCCGTTTTACATTTTCTAGTATAATTGACAGGTTATGATTTGCGATAATGTTTAATACCCAAGTTGAGATATTGCAACAGTAATGGTGGTGATGGCACACTGTCCTGTTTTTCTGCGTTGTATTTCTGCGCAAGCCTCCATTTTTGTGCCAGGGTAGCAGGGGGTGTGGGCACAATGGCGCAACTCTCTGCTAATCTTGTCATATAGCCACTTCACTGGGGATTAATGGAACTGGTTTACTCTCTCGGGAGTCCAAAATTCCAGAAGAGTAGATTGGAATACTATATAGGGGAGAATTCAGTTGCGGGCTAATTGATCCCAAGAGGCTATTTAATTAGCCCCAAAGGTAGCCCAACGTCAGCACTTATCAGGGACCTTTTTGGCTGCGAGAACCTATCATGGATTCTATGTCTTTTTGCCTGAAAATTTTTTTTTTTTTTCGGGCAGTAATAACGGGATCTAATTGGATAAAAAAAAACTTGAAAAAATTAAATAAATAAATGTAATATTGCGGTTAAGTCACATTTTTACCACCAGAAAAATTTATTAAATTCCCCCCATAGTGTTAATTCTAGACCCAGCGCCTAAACAGTGGGGAGGGCATATTATAATTTTGATGGGCAAAATTTTAGAGGTGATGTATCTCTACATCTACTGTAGGTGTAGCAATATATCACATTTAAAATTTTGCCCTTCAAAATTAATATATGCCCCCCTCACTGAGTAGGTGCAGGGTGCTAGAATCACCACTACTATATACATGGTTTAAACACAAGTGGATTTCAAGATTTCGAATAATTTTCAGTAATTGATAAAAACGGACTCCAGATATCTTCCATTATTAAGTTAATCTTGTAATAATATTATTGTCCTCAATCAGCTTCAGGGGGTAAACAAAGTACAGTGCAACTGCAAGGGACCCTTTTTCTTTAAAGGGCCCTGAGCACCTCCCATATCTCCAAACCTCGTCTGGAGGGATATTGATCAAATCTTGGAGTGAGCTAAAGTATTAACAAGTCAGCTTCTAAAGGTAGGTACACACTGGCCGATATATCGGCCGTTCGCTTGAACGGACGATATATCGCGGGTCCGTCAGCCAGTGTGTACGGCCGATATGTCTGTGAACTCCGTCGTTCACAGAGCAACACAGCCGCAGCACAGCCGTCGGGCAATATATCTACTGATATATTGGCGCGTCGCTGTGTGTGTACTGGCGGTCGGCCGACCGCCCGTACACATGCTGCGGTAGCCGGCGGTGATTGACAGCTGAACTGAGCGGGTGTGTGTACACGCCCGCCCAGTTCATGACGTCAGTCCCCGACGGATCACACACAGCACACTGCCCGATCCGTCCATAGATATATCTGCCGATCAATTGATCTGCAGATATATCTTTCCCACCTTAACTGTATTTATCTAGCACAGCCTGTAATGAGCTAATTAGTTGGTACTTTATCTTTCTCCAATGTTCAATAAATCTCCCCGCTGGTCCCATAGACAGAGAAATGGGCAGTGGCATTATAAAAATTAGATAGGAGGCCAAAGGAAGACTTCATGATGATTCAGCAGTACAAAACTTGGGACATTTTATTAAATAATTATTAAAGAGCAAAGTGTCCAATTACAGGCCAAAATGAGGAGTTTTTTTATTTTTATTTTTTGCAACACCTATATATATAGAAAGGGCTCTGACAGCATTACTATCATTGGCCATAGTCTTACCAACACATCTATCTAACCTTCTAAAGAGTGGTAGTTGCTCACAGTTACCAGTCAGCATCTAGCTAGCATTTATTAAATTATTGTTATAAAATGATAGTTAGAAGCTTTTTGGTTTCTATGGGCAACTTCTCCACGTCCTCTTATATACAGTTCCCTGTAAGTGGTTTAGCATATTTAAGTAAATTAAAAATAAGGTAATAATATCCATGGGGGCACAAAGTTTAAAAGAGGGTTTCCTTTCAAATGAGAGTACCCCAATCTTTGTAGGTGCTCGGTAAGGGGTAGAGGTACTCAAACACCCCCCTCTGGTGATACCTGCCAGAGCCAAAAGTGCCTCTTCCCCCATGTGCTTATCCTTCTCTTACTTAAACCATCTTAGACGTGGTTTTCCCGTGGTTTTCTGCCACCCTGATACTTATTTCTGCGTAGTCTGCTGATGTAGCTATGTTTGTTTACCCTGTACTTGTCCTATATGGTCTTCAACTGTAAGTCGCTGTTTTCCTGTTTTGATTATTTGTTAATGTACTCTGTAATTTGGGCGCTGCGGATCCCTTGTGGCACCATATAAATGGAGGAGGAGGAGGAGGAGGGATGATGATGATGATGATGGTAATAATAATAATAGGGGTGAGGTATGCATCCCTCCAAAGATGACTGGTGAAGTGAGCCCTCTGCACCTTCTAAACCAGGCCTGGCCAATCTGTGGCTCTCCAGCTGTTGCGGAACTACACATCCCAACATGCCCTGGCACAGTTTAAGCATTCCTTAATGGCAAAACTATGGCAGAGCATACTGGGACTTGTAGTTTCACAACAGCTAGAGAGCCACAGGTTGGCCAGGCCTGTTCTAAACCAACTCTGCTGAAGCTATTGTAAGGGTTTAATTAGATGCTTGCAAATCAAATATAAGAAAAATATGTGTTTTAAACCTTAAGCAGCTTATAGCAGATATGAGGCAGATAAGTGTCAATGCCAACAAGCTCCAGTAATTAGAGGTGGATGTTTCAGCCGCACAACCTTGAGGAACAACCACAAGCTACAAAGAGACTCATGAGAACTTTCTGATATACAGAAATTTATGATGTTTGCTAGAATGTTTTGTAATGTTCTGAGGAACTTTGTAATTATTGCCAAAAGTCCTTGGTGACGTTATGTAAAGCTTTTTACTTTTTTACTATATAAACCACTAGAAAATAAACGAGTGCAGCTCAGAATCATCTGATTGATGACCACTGTGATGGTATGCCTTTGCCATTATACAATTACTCTCAATCATGTTGCCAGGGGCGCTTAAAGAAGGCCCGGGTGCAGCCTCCTCTGTTTGGGCCCCCTCCTCTCTGCCGGCAGCACTGAGAGTCTGAGCACTAGAGTGCTCAAACACTACTGCACATGCGCAGATCTCCAGGAAAATGGCGCAGCGGGCATTTTTCCAGTGATTTTTGTACTGCGCATGCGCAAAACTCCGTGAAAATGGCCGCTGCGCCATTTTCATGGAGTTTTAACACCGCTGTGGATGTCGGCGCGGGACTCCGGAGGGCTGAGTATTTAGAAAATGGGTGCAGCGTGTGCTGTGGGGGCCCGCTCTGGACTCAGGGGCCCGTGTCTATAAATAATAATTGTATCCTTTTCTGTTATAGTACACTGTAGGAAGTGTGTGGCGGGCTCACTGATCTTGCTAGTGATGGCTGCTTTTTTCGTGTCTATGGATGATGTTTAAATGCAGTGGCTTAGTGTACACATTTATTGCTTTTAGGACTCCTGTAATCGCTGGAGGCATCTTTGTGATTGACAAGTCATGGTTCAACCAGTTGGGAAAGTATGATACTCAGATGGACATCTGGGGAGGAGAGAACTTTGGTGAGTGTAAAATCTGGGGGGTGAATAAAAGTCTTGTGTACGTATTTAAACGTCAACAACCAAGATAGTCACTGTGCACTCTTCTTGTGTGAGAGACTGTTAACTTCTCGGTGTAAATATGAAATCTGTATCCATGAACCATTCTTCTCCAGCTCTATACGTTAATTGAGGGAAAAGAGATTTAGGAAAGAGTAGGTGTGAAGTTGCTTGGCAGCAAAAGTGAGTTTGTGCAGCCGGGTGTCTATGACAGTGATGGTGGTGTAGGCGGAAACTTATCACTGCTGAAGTCAGCCTTCTAATAAAGTGACATAACGGACTTATTTTTATCCTGACTTGAGTTGTTTTGTTACATTAAGAAACCACACAACCAACATGTTCTGGGTTCTGAGCAAGAGTCATCTGTAATAGACTGTGATGTAATTCCGCTAATTATATCCATTGGAGGTTAAAGCTGCATTATCACCCAGGTGGTAATGGAGCTTTAAATATGGATCATCCATATACCATTTTGAATTAGTGTGTCCTAGTTTTAATATACTGATTATGTACACATTATTATTTTGGAGTCTTCTGGTTGTATTGTGCATTTGATCAGACTGCAGCCTGTCACACCACTTTTATTTTCTTTGCATTGCCTCAGTGCTTTTTCTTCAACATCCACACAAACATGCAAACAAATTGGCTCTTAATGTGTTGGGTTTTTTTGTTGTTGTTTTTTTATACAATGGAGCTCTGGAGACTCAAATACCAATCTACAGTATAGTTCACTGGCTCCAAAAGCTTTTGTAGGAGCAAACTTGGCACCAACCCATAATGATAACGAGCTGCATTCAAATATATTACGTCTCCCTCCTTTGAAATATAGCGTATGTTCTGTTTTTATTTTGTGTGCTATTTTAGAATATTGTAAACTTGTTATTTTCAGGCTTTGAAAAGTCTGCTTGTAAATAGTTTTCAGATTCCTGATAGCAATATAATTGTCAGCTTGCGCTGCCTCATGGTAAATACCCAGAATCAGAATCAGCACAGGTGTGTGTGTGGGGGGCAAGTAAAGTTACACAGATAGGTATACCGTAGGAACACAAGTTAGTTACATACTTAAACAAAACTAGACTATATCTTTGATGTTGATAATTTTTCCCATCATGTGGAATTTGTATATTCTCTCCGTGCTTGCGTGGG
Source organism: Pseudophryne corroboree (assembly GCF_028390025.1). Lineage (NCBI taxonomy): Eukaryota > Metazoa > Chordata > Amphibia > Anura > Myobatrachidae > Pseudophryne > Pseudophryne corroboree. Next base: position 127,893,150 of record NC_086455.1, read on the forward strand.
TTTCCGCTGGGTACTCCGGTTTTCACCCACATTCCAAAAATATCCCAACAAAAAATATTAATCCTAGTATGATAGTGTATGCATGTATATGTGTATAGGGCAGACTAGATGGGCCAAGTGGTTCTTATTTGCCATCAAATTCTACTGTATGTTTCTAAGATCGGAGTGTTTCTGTTCTCCATTTCGCTGTTGCTGGTAGCTACATTTACCCATCTGTTCTACATACATCATGCTGCCCCTCCCCTCTCCAATCTATCCTAAATGCTGCTAATTATTTCATTTCCCCTCTATCTACATGGCATCTGGATCCCCCTTCTGCAGCCTTATACACAGGCTGCCTATCCCACTCAGACTTCAGTTCAAACTTTTCTAAATTCCTTATAAATCCCTTAATCACTCCTCTCTAACCTTGTCTCATTACACAGTCCCTCACCACTACTGCTCCAACTGCCACCACGCCTCTGCTCTGTTCATATTGTCCCATGCCCGACTGCAAGATTTGTACCCTATCTCCCATTCCTCTGGAACACTCTCCCTCACCAAGTCCAACTTTCTTTCAGTCTCTCTAGCTTTAAATGTTCCCTGAATACATACCTTTTCACCTACCCTTCTCCTATCTCTCCTATCACTCTCTCCTCCTATCCACATTCCCCCCTTCCCAATTTACCTTTCAAACATTTATCTCCCCTCTCATTTAGAATTTAAGCTCTAGGAATGGATTCCACTTCCGCTTGTTCCTATCCATGCAGTATTGTTGCCATCAGTGCTTCTATATCTTTTGTCTCTTTCTGCCCTTCAGCGACACTGATCCTGTATCCTCGCCCATACGATGGGTGCAAGATCATTTAGAACCTTTCACCTGAAACTCACCAATGCTTGCAGACTTTGTCTACTGCACACTCCTTTTCTGTAGTTTAATTGCAATACTTGTATTTATGTTTTGGGTTGTTCACTGTTGTGCATAGTATTTAGGCTGTGTACATTATTGTGTTTATGTTGCCTCTTGTACAGCATTGTGTATACCTTATTGTGCCTAATGAAGATAACCATAAAGTAAATAATAACATATGACATGTAACAAGGGTTGTAAAACAAACTTATTTTTTACCTATTTATGTTTTAAACATTTTTTGGGGTTAAAACTTTTTTTTTTGCATTAATGCTTTAATGAAAAAAATAAAATAATCCTGTTTATTATATTAATACTATGAAACATTTCTATGTATTACAAATTTTAATCAACCAAGTTTTAATGCTTTCTAACATTAACAATCCAAAGTTATTAGGCTTTGATATGATTTATTTTACATCTTAGAATAAAACCATTTTATTTTACTGCTTATTCCCATTACATCTGAATATATGTTGATAGACTGAATATATTAAATGATACAAAGTACACTAAGAGATACTGCAGATGAAATTTAAAAATAAGAATAACAAGTTAATGTTGAGCATTAGTCCAACTTATTACTGAAATAAATCTGAATAGTAATACAAAATGAAAAATGCAAAAGCATTTTTCAGAGAAATACACATGGATAAGTACTGGCACTGGGCACGCCACTGGCATTAACCATTTTGAATAAAAACACAGTTTTTTTTGTAAAATAGGCTTTTTTTTTTTGTTTAAAAGTCACGGCACCGTACCTGTAGTCACAGCATAATAAACCCTGCATGTAACATCATGCCCATTAGCAATTCATTAGGTAAAATTCTAGCAAGGATCTTGTCTAGGGTGGCCAATCCCGGGATTTCTGGGATACACAGGATTAGTTGGTTTCTTGTGTCACCGTCTCCTCCCCCCCCCCCTCCCCCGCCCTGCACCGCACCTGGGAGATCGGCTGGGTAACTTCCTCTGATTCGGTGAGGTCTGTGCGGCGGGTGGCTGCTGCACAGTGTGACCTCTGACTTCACGCTGCGCAGTCGGAGCCGGGCAGCGTCTGAGCCTCCTCAGGACGCTAAACGCTGCCCGGCATTAAAAAACAAAACAAAGGACCGCCTGATCCCGAATTTCCAATCCCAGGATTGAATCCTGGACGATTTTTGGCCTAGATCCCGCGATCCCGCCGATCCAGGGATTGGCCATCCTAATCTTGTCCCATTCCCATGCACTTTATGAGAACGTTCATGAGCGTGACCTAGAGATTGTGTATTTAATTTAGTTATTGTGAAATCACAGAAATATTGTGGTGCATATTGTTGGCTATTGTCTGTAATCAGCTGATGAAATATACCATAGTCTTCCAGTATTACTGTGGGATATGATTGTACTATGCCTGGAGCAAGGTTTTTGTAGCTTGGCAAGTGCTGCAGTTTGGTTATAGCAATGCAATATAAAGTCTGTACTTTCCACATGAGTAGCTCTGACCCTAAAACAATCAAAGGGCCTAATTCAGAATGGAGCGATCACAGTCTGAAGCCCGTTGCCGAGTGCGCATGCGCACCCCTCGAAGCTCAGTGAGAAGCTAACAGCATCTCAGGGCTGCGATCGCCTCTGCCTGATTGACAGGCAGAGGCGGTAGCGGGGCAGGAGGGAGCATTCCAACAGCATTAGAACGCCGCTGGCAGGGCACAGTCCGGACAACGCAGGCGTGTCCAAACTGTTGCCAGGGCGGGCCGCGGCAGCTGCATGACATCACATGCAGCCGCTGCAACCAGGGACGCGGCGGCTGTTATTATTTATTAGCAGTTTCTTATATAGCGCAGCATATTCAGTTGCGCTTTACAATTAGAACAACAGTTATAGAACAAAACTGAGCAAAAACAGACAGACATAGAGGTAGGAAGGCCCTGCTCGCAAGCTAATCAGGTTGTGATCAGAGCGATGGAAAAGAGTGTTAATGAATTCAGAAACTGAGCAGAGCCTGGATGACACAAGATCAAGGCAGTGGCCCTCCTGGTGAGTAGAGGAGTCCGACCATTGGGTGAGGCCAAGAGAGGTGGTTAGAGAGAGGAGTTTGGAGACATGAACAGATTGTGGACTGTCAAGAGCTATACTGAAATCGCCCAAAATGATGGTGGAGATGTCAGAGGATAAGAAGTGTGGGAGCCAGGCAGAGAAATCTTCTAGAAATTGTTGTTTGGGTTGCCCAGGAGGGCGATAGATAGCTGCAACACGCAGAGAGAAGGGCGTGAAAATCCTGATAGAGTGAACTTCAAATGATGTGAATGCGAGTGATGGAACCTGAGGTAGAACTGTGTATGTGAAAAATTGGGACAGTAAGATTCCAACCCCACCACCTTTACTATTAGGCCTGGATGTATGTGTGAAGTAAAAACCACCGTGTAGGGAGGCCAATCCCGGGCCGTTTTTTTCTATCCCGGGATTCGGAATTGAAAAACGCTCAATCCCGGGATTCCCGGGATTGCAGTAGGGAGCAGGGAGAGTGGGAGTGGAGGGCAGTGGAAAAGAGTGTAGGGAGCACGGAGGCTGTAGGGAGCAGCGCTGGAGGGTGGGTGTAGTGTAGGGACTAGGGAGCAGCGCTGGTGGGTGTAGTGTAGGGACTAGGGAGCAGCGCTGGTGGGTGTAGTGTAGGGACTAGGGAGCAGCGCTGGAGGGTGGGTGTAGTGTAGGGACTAGGGAGCAGCGCTGGAGGGTGGGTGTAGTGTAGGGACTAGGGAGCAGCGCTGGAGGGTGTAGGAAGCAGAGCGGGAGGGAGGCTGAAGCGAGCACCACAGTGAGGGAGGGTTGGTGTCAGAAAAACTACACTTACTATTAGACGGGCGGCGGGTGGCAGGCGGCAGCCATGGACAAGACGCGCAAAGCGCGCCGGAGGACTTTCAAATTGTAGTGCTAGCCGTCAGCCAGTCAGAACGGGCAGTCCGGCAGCCAATCAGGAGCCGCTGCGGCCGCTTCCCTGATTGGCCGCCGGTCCACCAGCTGTGATTGGCTGGCGGCCGGCGCTACATTTGAAATGCCGCCGCGGTCTGTGTACATGGCTGCCGCCCGCCTAATACTGCCGCCCGCCTAATAGTAAGTGTTAGTTACACCAACCCTCCCTCGCTGCTGCGTTGCACATGCGCAATGCAATCCCGTGAATCCCGGGATTGGAGGCTCCAATCCCGGGATTCAAATCCCGGCATTTTTGGGCCTAAATCCCGGGATCCCGCCGATCCCGATCCTGGGATTGGCCTCCCTACCACCGTGTGACAGTGCTGCAGGGGAGGCCGTGTCTGATTGTGTGAGCCATGTTTCTGTTATAGCCAGCAGATTAAAGTTGTGAGAGATAAAGAGGTCATGGATGGATGTTAATTTGTTAAAAACAGAGCGTGCATTCAATAAGGCACATTTTAGTGACTTGGAGGGGGATGGGAGAAGCTGCGCAGGCAGGGAGCTACTCTCTGGGTGCAAAAACATTGCTGCTGCCGTGCGATGCTGTTGCACCAGTGTGTTTGTGGGGTGGGGGGGGGGGGTGACAGAGCCAGACATGCGGGGACGACTAGCCCTGTGCTGGACGTCCCCCCGCATGTCTGAGAAACTGATCGTAGATGGGCTAAATTTAGCACATCTACAATCAGATCTCTATTCACCCCAATGTCCTCTCTGTAATTTCTCTACATTTATCCTTCCTGACACTGTATGCATCCATTGTGTCTGACAACAATATGCCAGTAATCCTTTATTTTGCACTTCTACAGGTCATCACCAACACATTGTCAGCATCCATTTCTTAAGCACATGCTGCCTTTTGTATGACGTTCCATTTCTCTTTTTTTTATTGGAAGATGTGCTTGAGAGTCTCAGTGCATTTATTTTGTACGGCACCCACTGAATGCATCTGCACCAGTGAGTCAGTGACCTTAAATTTTTCTGTACGTGCCATTTTCTTTTCTCTAAAGAGCAATAGGATTTTTGATATTTTCAGCACTTTCAGTGTTCACAATAAATGACACCAGGGGGTAAATTTACGAAGATGGGAGTTCTATTTCAGATGGGTTGTTGCCCATAGCAACCAATCAGATACCAGGTATTATCTTCTAGAAGGTGCTAGATAAATGAGAAGTAGGATCTGATTGGTTACTATGGGCAACATCCCATCTGAAATAGAACTCCCATCTTAGTAAATTTACCCCCGGGCTGAGTTCTGTACAGTCTCTAAGGCCGGGCTTTCTATGACAGAACTTTCTTTGCTCAGTGATTAAGGGGCATAACCACCAGCCGTACAGCAGGTGCACTAAACTGGGGCCCGTCCTCTCTAGTTCAGATCATCTAGGACTATAGGCTTTATTTAGAGTTGTTAGCAATTGGCCAAAACCACCTTGCACTGCAGGCAGGAGAGGGGGGGGGGGGGGGGGGGGGCAGATATAACATGTGCAGAGAGAGTTATATTTGGATGGAGTGTGTTCAAACTGAAATCTAAATTGCAGTGTAAAAATAAAGCAGCCAGTATTTACCCTGCACGGAAACAAAATAACCCACCCAAATCTAACTCTCTCTGCACATATTACATTTGTCTCACCTGCATTGCATCATGGTTTTGTCCAATTGATAACTTTTTTGGTTTGCTAACAACTCTGAATAACCCCCTATGTTTACCTTAAACTCCTTGCGTCTTGATCCATTTTAATATGAAAATTGTAATTATGTTGTCTGTGTAAGTTAACGTACAGCTCCATGCAGTTCATTTTAGTGGCATTATCTGTTTCTTTAATAACTAATATTTTTTATGTCTTTCATAAGACGGCATGCACTGCATCACAAGCCTGTTATTGAGATTGCAATAAGTATACAATTATTCTAGCAATTGTGCTACTGTACTCTCACACCCTGCTCACCTCAACGCTGGCCGACTAGCACTGGCTTACCCCGTAGACCCCTTCCTTAGCAGGTCCTGGTGGTATACTCTTCAATAACAGATATCTTAGGTTATAGCTAAGTAGATGTTACTCTGATGTGTATTATTGTAAGATGATTCTTGATGCCAGTTACACACTGTCCTGGCAATTGCTACATGGGCAATTCATGGTTGACTAGTGGGTGTGGCTGCCCACAATTCAGGTTTGAGGTGTGGTCATATTAGATTGTACAATGTTGGTTTCCCTGACCTCCTGCTTATATCACACCATGCTGGGGAAAACCTGTTTTGTGTATCTTTCTAGTTTTATCACACCATGGGCTAAATGTAATAGCCTCCAAGTTGCTGGAGGTGCCGGACTTTGGGGGTCATTTCGATCCGATCGCTCGCTGCAGTTTATCGCAGCGATCGGGTAGGAACTGCGCATGCACCGGCGCCGCAGCGCGCCGGCACATGCCAGCCGTCGTTGCCTAGCGATCGCCTCTGAGGCAGAGGCGGTCGCTGGGCGGGAGGGGGCTGGACGGCGGTGTTAAGCCGCCGTTTAGGGGGTGCGGTCCGGCCAGCGCAGGCATGCCCGGACCGTTGGGGGGGGGTGGGCCGCAGCGGCTGCGTGACATCCCATGCAGCCGCTGCGGGCCGCGGAGCGATGAGTAGCTATCTGCCAGCACGCTAAAGCTGCGCTGGTCGGGAGCTACTCTTGAAGTGCAAAGGCATCGCCACTGTGCGATGCCTTTGCACTTCTGTGGGGGCGGCACTGACATGCGGGGCGGACTAGCCCTGTACTGGGCGTCCCCCCGCATGTCAGTGTGAATGATCGTAGCTGTGCTAAATTTCTGAATGACCCCCCCATTGTGCGAGTGTGCCCATTTTTTTTAAAGCAGCAATCCTTTACAAGGCAAAACCAATCTGTTTTTACCTTGTAAGTGATTTGTGTGATAGTGCCCATTTTTTTAAAGCAGCAAAGTCCCACACCTCCAGCAACTATGAGGCTATTGTATGCCCCCATGTCAGAGAGGCAAGCCTAGAGTTTGATCTCCCCACAGACAAAAGCAGCACCGTTCTTTGCGGTGGAAAAGCCGTACGACAACATGGGGCGTCCGCCGTGGCACTTTGTTTCTATTCTGCTCTCCCTCCTCCCTAGTACTCTATGCTCGGGGGGCAGAGTTTCACGGAATGACACAGTTATTCTTTATACACCCTCTTGGCAATGAGCATTCCCCTTGGCAACGAGCATCCCAGAGCATGATACCCCTGGCAACGAGCATGACACACAGCTTGTGAAACCCCTGGCAACAAGCATGACACCCAGAACGTGAAACACCTGGCAACACCTGTTCATCGTCTGCAGATCCACTCTGTCAGTCCCTCCATTGGTTACCTGTATTCTACCGTATTCAGTATAGAGTACTTTTACTCACACATAAGGCCATTAACCACACTACACCAATGTACTTCTCTTCGCTCATCTCAAAATAACTCCCAACCCGACCTCTCCGATCTTCACAAGATCTACGTCTCTCATCCACACTCATTACTTGCTCCCATGCACGATTGCAGGACTTCCTTTGGGCTGCACCCACTCTGTGGAATGCCCTACTACGCACAATAAGACTCTCCCTTAGTCTCCAAACCTTCAAACATTCCCTGAAAACTCACCTCTTCAGGCAAGCTTATCACATTCCAGAACTGCTCACTCAACCTTCATAAGCTTTCCTATCCGATTATATCCCCACTGTACAGTCCGCACATATCCTCCACATATTTTCTCTTTCTTCACTTTCCCTTCTTTCTGACCATGGTTCATCATTGCTGTGATGTGATATCATGCAACCCACCTAGACCCTTTGCAATCCGGTGGACAAATATGCAATAGATAATGCCTTTCTCTATCGTCCTAGTGGATGCTGGGGTTCCTGAAAGGACCATGGGGAATAGCGGCTCCGCAGGAGACAGGGCACAAAAAGTAAAGCTTTAGGATCAGGTGGTGTGCACTGGCTCCTCCCCCTATGACCCTCCTCCAAGCCTCAGTTAGATTTTTGTGCCCGGCCGAGAAGGGTGCAATCTAGGTGGCTCTCCTAAAGAGCTGCTTAGAAAAGTTTAGCTTAGGTTTTTTATTTTACAGTGAGTCCTGCTGGCAACAGGATCACTGCAACGAGGGACTTAGGGGAGAAGAAGTGAACTCACCTGCGTGCAGGATGGATTGGCTTCTTTGGCTACTGGACATCAGCTCCAGAGGGACGATCACAGGTACAGCCTGGATGGTCACCGGAGCCTCGCCGCCGCCCCCCTTGCAGATGCTGAAACAAGAAGAAGGTCCAGAATCGGCGGCATGAAGACTCCTCAGTCTTCTTAAGGTAGCGCACAGCACTGCAGCTGTGCGCCATTTCCTCTCAGCACACTTCACACGGCAGTCACTGAGGGTGCAGGGCGCTGGGAGGGGGGCGCCCTGGGAGGCAATGAAAACCTATTTTTGGCTAAAAATACCTCACATATAGCCTCCGGGGGCTATATGGAGATATTTAACCCCTGCCAGAATCCGTTAAGAGCGGGAGACGAGGCCGCCGAAAAAGGGGCGGGGCCTATCTCCTCAGCACACAGCGCCATTTTCCCTCACAGAAAGGCTGGAGGGAAGGCTCCCAGGCTCTCCCCTGCACTGCACTACAGAAACAGGGTTAAAACAGAGAGGGGGGGCACTAATTTGGCGTTAGAAATATATAAAAAAGATGCTATAAGGGAAAACACTTATATAAGGTTGTCCCTATATAATTATAGCGTTTTTGGTGTGTGCTGGCAAACTCTCCCTCTGTCTCTCCAAAGGGCTAGTAGGTCCTGTCCTCTATCAGAGCATTCCCTGTGTGTGTGCTGTGTGTCGGTACGTGTGTGTCGACATGTATGAGGACGATGTTGGTGAGGAGGCGGAGAAATTGCCTGTAATGGTGATGTCACTCTCTAGGGAGTCGACACCGGAATGGATGGCTTATTTAGGGAATTACGTGATAATGTCAACACGCGGCAAGGTCGGTTGACGACATGAGACGGCCGACAAACAATTAGTACCGGTCCAGACGTCTCAAAAACACCGTCAGGGGTTTTAAAACGCCCGTTTACTTTAGTCGGTCGACACAGACACAGACAGGGACACTGAATCCAGTGTCGACGGTGAATAAACAAACGTATTCCTTATTAGGGCCACACGTTAAGGGCAATGAAGGAGGTGTTACATATTTCTGATACTACAAGTACCACAAAAGAGGGTATTATGTGGGATGTGAAAAAACTACCGTAGTTTTTCCTGAATCGGATAAATTAAATGAAGTGTGTGATGATGCGTGGGTTCCCCCCGATAGAAAATATGGGCGGTATACCCTTTCCCGCCAGAAGTTAGGGCGCGTTGGGAAACACCCCTTAGGGTGGATAAGGCGCTCACACGCTTATCAGAACAAGTGGCGGTACCGTCTATAGATAGGGCCGTCCTCAAGGAGCCAGCTGACAGGAGGCTGGAAAATATCATAAAAAGTATATACACACATACTGGTGTTATACTGCGACCAGCGATCGCCTCAGCCTGGATGTGCAGAGCTGGGGTGGCTTGGTCGGATTCCCTGACTAAAAATATTGATACCCTTGACAGGGACAGTATTTTATTGACTATAGAGCATTTAAAGGATGCATTTCTATATATGCGAGATGCACAGAGGGATATTTGCACTCTGGCATCAAGAGTAAGTGCGATGTCCATATCTGCCAGAAGATGTTTATGGACACGACAGTGGTCAGGTGATGCAGATTCCAAACGGCACAAAGGTGTATTGCCGTATAAAGGAAGAGGAGTTATTTGGGGTCGGTCCATCGGACCTGGTGACCACGGCAACTGCTGGAAAATCCACCGTTTTTACCCTAAGTCACATCTCTGCAGAAAAAGACACCGTCTTTTCAGCTTCAGTCCTTTCGTCCCTATAAGAGTCATATCTGCCCAGGGATAGAGGAAAGGGAAGAAGACTGCAGCAGGCAGCCCATTCCCAGGAACAGAAGCGTTCCACCGCTTCTGACAAGCTCTCAGCAGGACGCTGAGACCGTACAGGACCCCTGGATCCTACAAGTAGTATCCCAGGGGTACAGATTGGAATGTCGAGACGTTTCCCCTGCGCAGGCTCCTGAAGTCTGCTTTACCAAGGTCTCCCTCCGACAAGGAGGCAGTATGGGAAACAATTCACGAGCTGTATTCCCAGCAGGTGATAATTAAATTACCCCTCCTACAACAAGAAAAGGGGTATTATTCCACACTATATTGTGGTACTGAAGCCAGAAGGCTAGGTGAGACCTATTCTAAATCTAAAAAAATTTGAACACTTACAAAGGTTCAAATCAAGATGGAGTCACTCAGAGCAGTGATAACGAACCGGGAAGAAGGGGACTATATGGTGTCCCGAGACATCAGGGATGCTTACCTCCATGTCCCAAATTTGCCCTTATCACTAAGGGTACCTCAGGTTCGTGGTACAGAACTGTCACTATCAGTTTCAGACGCTGCCGTTTGGATTGTCCACGGCACCCCGGGTCTTTACCAAGGTAATGGCCGAAATGATGGTTCTTCTTCGAAGAAAAGGCGTCTTAATTATCCCTTACTTGGACGATCTCCTGATAAGGGCAAAGTCCAGGGAACAGTTGGAGGTCGGAGTAGCACTATCTCGGATACTGTTACAACAGCAGGGGTGGATTCTAAATATTCCAAATTCGCAGCTGATCCCGACAACAAGTCTCCTGTGCTTAGGGATGATTCTGGACACAGTCCAGAAAAAGGTGTTTCTCCCGGAAGAGAAAGCCAGGGAGTTATCCGAGCTAGTCAGGAACCTCCTAAAATCAGTGCATCATTGCACAAGGGCCATGGTAAAAAAATGGTGACTTCCTTCGAAGCAATTCCAGTCGGCAGATTACATGCAAGAACTTTTCAGTGGGATCTGCTGGACAAATGGTCCGGATCGCATCTTCAGATGCATCAGCGGATAACCCTATATCCAAGGACAAGGGTGTCTCTCCTGTGGTGGTTACAGAGTGCTCATCTTCTAGAGGGCCGCAGATTCGGCATTCAGTTTTGGATGTTGGTGACCACGGAGGCCAGCCCGAGAGGCTGGGGAGCAGTCACACAAGGAAAAAATTTCCAGGGAGTGTGATCAAGTCTGGAGACTTTTCTCCACATAAATATAGCTAAGGGTAAATTTATAATGCTCTACGCTTAGCAAGACCTCTGCTTCAAGGTCAGCCGGTATTGATCCAGTGGGATAAAACATCACGGCAGTCGCCCACGTAAATAGACAGGGCGGCACAAGAAGCAGGAGGGCAGTGGCAAAAACTGCAAGGACTTTTCGCTGGGCGGAAAATCATGTGATAGCACTGTCAGCAGTGTTTCATTCCGGGAATGGAAACTGGGAAGCAGACTTCCTCAGTAGGCACGACCTCCACCCGGCAGAGTGGGAACTTCATGGGGAAGTTTTCCACATGATTGTAAACCGTTGGGAATTACCAAAGGTGGACATGATGGCGTCCCGTCTGAACAAAAAACGGGACAGGTATTGCGCCAGGTTAAGAGACCCTCAGGCAATAGCTGTGGACGTTCTGGTAACACCGTGGGTGTACCAGTCGGTGTATGTGTTCCATCCTCTGCTTTTCATACCTAAGGTACTGAGAATTATAAGACGTAGAGGAGTAAGAACTATACTCATGGCTCCGGATTGGCCAAGAAGGACTTGGTACCCGGAACTTCAAGAGATGCTCACAGAGGACTTATGGCCTCTGCCGCTAAGAAGGGACTTGTTTCAGCAAGTACCATGTCTGTTCCAAGACTTACCGCAGCTGCGTTTGACGGCATGGCGGTGGAACGCCGGATCCTAAGGGAAAAGGCATTCAGGAAGAGGTCATTCCTACCCTGGTCAAAGCCAGAAAGGAGGTGACCGCACAACATTATCACCACATGGGGCGAAAATATGTTGCGTGGTGTGAGGCCAGGAAGGCCCCACGAAGAAATTTCAACTCGGTCGATTCCTGCATTTCCTGCAAACAGGGGTGTCTATGGGCCTCAAATTGGGGTCCATTAAGGTTCAAATTTCGGCCCTGTCGATTTTTCTTCCAGAAAGAATTGGCTTCAGTTCCTGAAGTCCAGAAGTTTGTCAAGGGAGTATTGCATATACAACCCCCTTTTGTGCCTCCAGTGGCACTGTGGGATCTCAACGTAGTTCTGGGATTCCTCAAAACACATTGGTTTAAAACCAGTCAAATCTGTGGATTTGAAGCATCTCACATGAAAAGTGAACATGCTCTTGGACCTGGCCTGGACCAGGCGAGTGTAAAATTGGTGGTTTTTTTCTCAAAAAAGCCCATATCTGTTTGTCCATTCGGACAGGGCAGAGCTGCGGACTCGTCCCCAGTTCTCTCCCTAAGGTGGTGTCAGTGTTTCACCTGAACCAGTTTATTGTGGTGTCTTGCGCCTACTAGGGACTTGGAGGACTCCAAGTTGCTAGATGTGGTCAGGGCCCTGAAAATATAGGTTCCAGGACGGCTGGAGTCAGGAAAACTGACTTGCTGTTATCCTGTATGCACCCAACAAACTGGGTGCTCTTGCTTCTAAGCAGACTTTTGCTAGTTGGATGTGTAATACAATTCAGCTTGCACATTCTGTGGCAGGCCTGCCACAGCCAAAATATGTAAATGCCCATTCCACAAGGAAGGTGGGCTCATCTTGGGCGGCTGCCCGAGGGGTCTCGGCTTTACAACTTTGCCGAGCGGCTATTTAGTCAGGGGCAAACACGTTTGTAAACTCCTACAAATTTGATAACCTGGCTAAGGAGGACCTGGAGTTCTCTCATTCGGTGCTGCAGAGTCATCCGCACTCTCCCGCCCGTTTGGGAGCTTTGGTATAATCCCCATGGTCCTTTCAGGAACCCCAGCATCCACTAGGACGATAGAGAAAATAAGAATTTACTTACCGATAATTCTATTTCTCGGAGTCCGTAGTGGATGCTGGGCGCCCATCCCAAGTGCGGATTATCTGCAATACTTGTACATAGTTACAAAAATCGGGTTATTATTGTTGTGAGCCATCTTTCAGAGGCTCCGCTGTTATCATACTGTTAACTGGGTTCAGATCACGGGTTGTACAGTGTGATTGGTGTGGCTGGTATGAGTCTTACCCGGGATTCATAAATCCTTCCTTATTGTGTACGCTCGTCCGGGCACAGTATCCTAACTGAGGCTTGGAGGAGGGTCATAGGGGGAGGAGCCAGTGCACACCACCTGATCCTAAAGCTTTACTTTTTGTGCCCTGTCTCCTGCGGAGCCGCTATTCCCCATGGTCCTTTCAGGAACCCCAGCATCCACTACGGACTCCGAGAAATAGAATTATCGGTAAGTAAATTCTTATTTTCCTTGTGTATCAATGCCTATTTCCCTATAGATTGTAAGCGTGCGAGCAGGGCCTGCCTACCTCTGACTGTTTGTTTATTACCCAGTTTTGTTGTATCAATGTGTCCAATTGTAAAGCGCAACGGAATTTGCTGTGCTATATAAGAAACTGTTAATAAATAAATAAAAAATAAACGAGCATAGAACCCAGCTGGTGAAACCCCTGGCAATGAGCATGACACCCAGCTGGTGAAACCCCTGGCAATGAGCATGACACCCAGCGCATGAAACCCCTGGCAATTAGCAGGTAATTTAAAAGTAATTAGAAGCTTTACTGTAGGGCATAATGTATCATGGGCATTGTGGTGTGTGGCATAATATAGTGCAAGGGGCACTACTGTGTAGGGCTTAATATGGAGGAATTTCCCCCCCCCTGTGGTCGCCGAGGTCTGTTCTTGTAGGGTCAAAAACTGGGGTGATGGTAGTCTTTTTGTGTGTGACCACGCCCATTTTTAGTGAGACCGCACACCCTCACCGGATGCGCGTGCGCAATATAGTTTTATTTATGTCTATGGGGGGTGGGGGGGGGCACATTTTACATAGTAACATAGTAATTGAGGTTGAGAAGAGGCATAATGCCCATCGCGTTCAACCTGTATTTTGTATTAAGTTGAGTTGATTTTATTGTACCTGCTGAAGAATGTTTTATGACTAGTTAACAACTACAAATCATGTTACACCCGGATTAACAACGTCAATATTTTAAAGGTTGTAACCTTGGATATCCTTTTCAATCAGAAATTCATCCTATCCCCTTTTAAATGCATTTACAGAGTCCACCATTACCACTTTCCCTGGCTAGGAATTCCAAATCCTTATTGCCCTAATAGTGAAGAACCCTTTCCTCTGTTGCGTACGGAATTTTCTCTCCTCCAGCCTCAGCGAGTGCCCACGTGTCCTAAACAGAGTTCTTTTAATAAATAATTCCTCTGAAAACTCTTTGTAGTGCCCCTTACATATTTGAAGACATTAATAATGTCTCCTCTTAGACACCTCTTTTCCAGTGTATACATGTTCAACCTAGTAAGCCTTTCCTCGTAACCCAGTCCCTCTAGCCCTTTCATCAATTTAGTAGCTCGCCTTTGAACCCTTTCTAGTTCACTGATATCTTTTTTATACAGTGGTGCCCAAAACTGAACACAATATTCCAGGTGCGGACGTACCAATGATTTGTACAGCGGCAGGATTACATCCTCGTCCCTTTTTTTATTTTTATTTTATTAGAATTACATTCCCTGTTTTATGCACGCTAACACCTTGCTTGCCTTCTTACTGCACTTTGACATTGTATACGGTTATTAAGTTTATTATCAATGAGTACCCCTAAATCTTTTTCCAAAACTGTTACCCCTAGACTTTCCCCATTTAATATGTAGGATGCAAGTTTGTTTTTAGTCCCGAAATGCATAACCTTGCATTTTTCTATATTGAACCTCATTCTCCATTTAGACGCCCAGATTTCAAGTTTAGATAAGTCATTCTGTAGAGACTCCACATCTATTTCTGAATTAATTACCCTACACAGTTTAGTATCATCTGCAAAGATTGACACTGTGCTTTGCAGGCCTATTTCTAGGTCATTGATAAATATGTTGAACAGTAGTGGCCCGAGTACGGACCCCTGTGGCAGGGCCGTAACTAGGTGTGTGCGATTGGTGCCTTGCACACAGCGCATATCTCTGGGGGCGCACCGTCTCTCCCATTTTGTTCCACTTCTTTACTCCCTGCCATGCTGTCAAGTTGCTTTTTACCAGCACTCCTCCACAACCTCCTCATGCGTCTCCGTCTCCTCCTACCCTGTGCCGCTATGTCTCCTCCCCTTGCCGCTCCTTCTCCTCCTCCCCGTGCCGCCTCCCTTCCCTTCTACCCTGTGCCGCTATGTCTCCTTCCCACGCTGCTTCTTCTCCTTCCCATGCAACCTCCGACAGTAGCAAAGAGCTACCGGTGATTGGAGCCAGTGAAGTGCTAGGCTGCCGGCATGCAGCTCCTAGCCGCCTGTTATTAACCCACGGGAGCCATCAGATCACGTGGGAGGTCCGTCGCCGCAGGTAAGATTTTACCACAAGGCAGTTTAGATCGGCACTGCTGCTGGGACTGGTCACCTATACAACTCCTGGCAGACACTTCCGGCTCAGCCGCAGACACTGCCCGTGCCTTCCAGATAACCTACAGGAACGGCCTCCTACGCATCATACAGCCGGTCAGCCTCCGTTCTGCCCTGCCTCTTTACCATGTCTACTTAGCTGTGAGTGGGTTCCGGTATAAAAGATAGATAGTGTTTAGTTAGACAGTCAATAGATAGACACCATAAGTTAGACAGACATTAGGTCGACAGGGTCAAAAGGTCGACATGAAAATGGTTGACATGAAAAAAGGTAGACACCGTGTTTTTTGCATTTTTGTGGTTTGTGTGGATATAGTTTTGTCATCTGGGACCCCCAACTGTAGAAAGGCATACCCTCACGGGGCTCGCTTCGCTCGCCACGCTTCTGGCACGGTGGCTCGCTGCGCTCGCCACAAGGTTTATAACCAACTCTATGCCGACATGGATAGAGAAAGTATGAAATAGTCCAAAAACATGTTACATTAAAAAAACAAAACACTTGTCTATCGTTTTTATGGCGACCATTTTCATGTCGACCTTTTGACCCTGTCGACCTAATGTATGTCTAACATATGGTGTCTATCTATTGACTGTCTAACTAGACACTATCTATTAAACGGATACCCTGTGGGAGTCATCCACTGACACACTAGTTCAACAGCCTCCTGCCTGTCTGCCGCTGCTCAGTGGGATAGGGACACGGGAGCTGTGGTGGAGTCCAGCCTGTGAGGATGGAGGAGGAGCAGCGGAGACATGAGGACCACAGTGCTCTGGCCAACAGGAGGGACTATGAGATGCTGCTGGCCAGACTGGACAGGTACAACTAGTTATAGACCAGGACGTTCACCTATTATCCTGAGTGGGTCACATTAGAATTTGTGGGGCAAATATTTTACTACAAAAAAAACCCACAAGAAAAGTTTAATATGTACTCTTCCACAGGACACCAGCCTGGCACACACATCCCTGTGTCCACCACCAGCCACTCACATACGTCCTCATACTCACCAGCCTGTGACACTGGTCCCCATGCCCGCCAGCCTGGCACACTTGTCCCTATGTCCACTAGCCTGTCATACACTTGCTGCTCAGATGACATCACAGTCTTGGCAGGGCAGATAGGAGTAGCCGTCCTGCCCCTGCCTGCAGTTCCTGTGCCCTTCTCTCAGACTGAACCAACCAAGCCTACCATGCTGCTCTCATACACTGCCTCCCCAGACACCCACTATCTCTCTGTTACCCCTGCCTCTACCATCACCCAATGCCTCTCACTGCCACCCGCTGCCTTTCTCCCACTATCTCTAATGTGTAAAATTTGACTCTACCTGCCGTAATGTGTGACAGGGGCTCTACCTTGTGTTATGTGTGTAAGTGGCGCTACTGTGTGGCATAATTTGAATAATGGAGACTACTATGTGTGGCATAATTTGAATAATGGAGCGTAATATGAATTGGTATTTTTGGCCACACCCCTTCCCATGAAGCCACACCCCTATTTTTGATGCGCGCACTAGCCCTGTTTCATATTTATGGGGGAGTGTGTGTGGGGGGGGGGGGGGGAGGGGCGCCAATGCTGTTTCTTGCACACAGCGCTAAAATGTCTAGTTACGGCACTGCCCTGTGGTATTCCGCTGACTACTGGTGTCCAGCTTGAGGACTTCCCGTTGACCACTACTCGCTGTACCCTGTTGTCCAGCCAGTTACTTATCCATGTACAAACAGTTTTTCCTAGGCCAGGTTCTTTTAATTTGATGATTAGTCTCCTGTGAGGCACTGTATCGAAGGCTTTTGCAAAATCTAAGTAGACCACATCCACTGCTTTTTCTGGTCAAGATTGTCGCTCACTTCCTCGTAGAAGTTAACTAAGTTAGTTTGACATGATCTGTCCCTCACAAACCCATGATGGTTCTTGCTAATAATCTTAGTGGTCTGCAGATACTCCTGTATGCTATCCCTTAGAATTCCTTCCAATATTTTCCCCACTATAGATGTCAAACTAACCGGTCTGTAGTTACCCGGATGAATGTCTATGGGGTGGGGTGGGGCCACATTTTTTACTGTTCGCTTTGCCTAGAAATGGCCCCAGACACAATATATGGCCAGCATGTTTCAAAAGCACCTTTAACTTTTATTACGGGAAACAACTTCTTCCCAAATAGGCAAATTATGGTCAGCAAAGTGTTCTAAACACCAAATAAATGGATTCATGTACATTTGCACATCCCTTTTACAGTAAGTTACTTAGGAACTTATTCAGAGTTGCACGCTCATGCATTCACAGCTGTTATCCTGTGCGCAGCGGATGTCTGAAAATATGCAAATTACACACATGCCTGGATTTCTATTGTGACAACCACTGGTGGCTTTGCAGAGCCAAGCATCTGCATACAAATATGCAGAAGTGGTCCCAGATCCTCCAATAATAGACTCCCTAAGCAATTTTGTGGTCGCATAGAATGGCCACAGGAACTGAGCCCCTGGCGCCATGTTTTTTCTATGCCAAAAACAGTTGAAACACACCTGCATTTTTGATGCCACTCCCTGCTACCTCCCCCAAACGGTCCCTGACTGACAATCACTTTGCAAATAAATTCTCACTGTGAGGGACATTGTTAAGGTACCTTGGTGTGTGCGCAGTGTGACTAAAACTGGCCATGCATTAGGACAATTTTAGGGCCGATGGTAGGATTTTGATGCATCGGAACGATAAATCATTTTAAATTGTGCACATCATGCAGTCTTCCCGAATGATAATGATCCGATGTGTGGCCCCGTGGGTCATTCATCGTTTCTACGGATCTTCCCTGCTGCAGGGAAGATCTGGCAATCTCGGTAGCGATGTGGAAGCAGTGGATAGCACGGTCTTTTGTCTGACCGGATTACATATGATTTGCTGGTGGACGGGATGCCAGCTGTTAGTATCCCGACAGCGGCATCCCGCCCGCCAGAATGCCAGCAGAGGGGCAAGCACTAATAATCGGTGGCTCGCCACAGGATCTATTCCCACTCTATGGGTGTCGTGTACACCCACGAGTGGGAATATATGAGTGGGAATTGTTGCGCTGGTATTTCGGCTGTCGGTTGTTGGGGTTCCGATGTCTGTATTCTGACTGCCGGGATCCCAACATCCAGCAAATTGACCGCATACCTTCTGACCTAACGATATCGTTTGCCCAGGAGAAGCCGGGGAGCTTGCTGGGGAGTTCAAGGGAAATCGTTAGCGTCATCGCTCGTTTGCGAGTTGCTGTAATGTATGGCCAGCTTTACACATATGCAATTTACCATAAATATTGAAATTGCATACAACACTGAATCAGGCCATAAGTTCTGCAATTGAAACAATTCCAAATGTTACTTAAGGAACCACACTGATCTGTGTGGGGGAACTCTACAGATGTGTATTTGCTTCTTTACAAACAGGTAATTCGGCATAAGCAAAAAACACACTGATTAAAATGCCAACTTATTGCTGACAGAGATGCATATATGTCTCTTACTCGCAATATCTCGGCTGTTGAAATACCGATGCCGGAATCCCGACAACCGTCAGAACACCAACACCAGCATCCATAAAACATTGGAATCCCGACAGCCAGGATCCTGAAGGTAAGTATAGCCGGGATGTTAGGGTAAGCAGGGTCGGACTGGCCCACAGGGGTACAGGGGAAACCACCGGTAGGCCCCACTACCTGGCGGCCCACACCCCCTCCTCTAGGGATCAGGTTCCAGACTGAGCACTTGAGTTATACACTATACATATGTTACCTTATACTGCACAGGACTATGGTGTATTCACTACAGTACATTGCTGTTATTAATCTGGTACACTATCATGTATTCACTAGCAGTATTTACTAAATACATTTATCATGGGGCCCAGACCATACACTAATGGCTTGCCAAGCCTCTAAACATGGGCCCCTACCACTGCTTTTCCCCGGTGGGCCCTTCATGCCCCAGTCCGACACTGAGGGTAAGGCTGCGGTGGGGAGAGGTTAGCATTAGGGTTAGGCTGCGGGGGTAGGAAGGTTACGGTTAGGCACCACTGGGGGGGGGGGGGTTTGTTATGTTTAGGCACTAAGCGGGAACGGTTAGGGTTCGGTTGCTGGGTATGGGGGGCTAGGTTTAGACACTAACCAGGGATGTTAGGCACCAATACGGGAGGTTAGGGTTAGACAGCTGTATGGGAGGGTTCAGTGGATGGGTTGTGAGTTAATAAGCTTTACTCACCATTGTCAGGATCTTCAACATTGGGATACCGGCGTTGATATTCTGAGCGCCGGGATATTACACCCAACCCGAAATAATGTATACTTTCTATAGCTATATGTGCCTTGAAAAAAATTGTATGCGTTTTCCATATCCATAAACACTCAGTTCAATACAGCCTTAATGAAAAGCAGTAATAGTCTATGCAAGAATGGCAAGCCTTTTCTCTAGTAAAAGCACTTCAACAGTTCAATATAGCATTCATGAAAAACGGTGTCAGTCTATGTAAGAATAGCAGGTCCTTCTGTATTAATAAGTCATTTAGCAGATCAATAGCGTATTCATGAAAAGCAGTAACAGTCTGTAAGAACAGCATGGATTTCCTTACTAACCAGCAGTTCAACAAGACACATAGAGGGAGAAGTATGAAGCATTGGACGGTGATAAAGTACCAAACAACCAGCTACTAACTGCCATTATTCAAACATGGTAGATTGGAGCAGATTGGTTGGTATTTTATCTCTCACCACTTTATCTCTCTTTAAGGCTTAGTACATGTCCCACTTGGTGATAAAGCAACCCATTGTTTACTTAAAAATGTCCCGCACTCTCTCTTCCCTCTAAACTGGTAGTACCTCAGTCACATGATCACTGGACTCTTGCTGATCAGCTCTTGTCGTTCCTTTGAGCTAGGGATGGCCATCGACCATCGATTGGCCATAAACCATCGATGATTATGAATAATGTCAAATACTTTTGCCATTGATGGTAGAGAACCAGATGGTTTCCCTCCATCGATGAAACAGCATAAACAAATCTATATATATTTTTTGCAACGTGCTGGGACACGGAGCATAGCTCCGACACCCGTGAAGCCCCGCCCCAACCTGCGATTGGTCCGTGGGCCAGTAACTGAAAGAAAAGGGATGTCCATCGGCATACCATCCAACATGACCCATTCCATTAGGTACTGCATGCTCTGTTCCTGGACTTTTTTTCCAGTGATGGCTCCAGAGGTGGGTCTGTAGCGCAGTCCAAAATTCAGATAGGGGAGTCACACCAACTGCCACCCCAAACACTGCCAAACATCACTGACCGGGACTCACTGGCTGTTGGTGTGGCTCCTCTCTATGAATTTTGAACTGTGCTACAACCCCACCCCTAGAGCTCCCACTGGCAAAGAAATCCAGGAACAGAGCGTGTTGGACCTCATAGAATGGGTCATGTTGGAGGGTATGCATCGGTGGGTGAAACCATTGATGGTCTCCCATAGCATAGTTGGTTACCATCAATGACCACTCACAGCTTCACCATCGATGGCAACAATTGATGGTGAGTTCACCAAAGGAAAACCCTACTTTGACCTGGCTGAGCTGTAGGATGAGGACTTCGGCATTTGACTGCCTCCTAATCTTATTACAGACTCTCTCATGCCGATGACAACACTGACATCCTTCAGGGATGGGATTGGGCAGCAGTGCTGACAGGAATCAAGTCTCAGCAGCCTTCTTCACTAAGAAGCTGTAGCCAGGGTAAGCCTCTCTTTTTCCAGCTGAGAGGCAATGGCTCGCTCCCCACAAGACACCACTCCATCGGCTTGTGGCAGCGGTACTTAACAGAGTGAGGGGCTGTTCAGCAGCTGAACTTGCAGCAGCTTCTTTTCCTAGTAGGGGACGGGCTAACAGAACCTCAAGACTATCACCTGGACTGTCTAGACACCTAAAATCTCGGCAGGATTCGCTGGACTTCTTACTTCTGTATAAGTGCACACCGCAATCTCTTCGGGCACTGC
Source organism: Pseudophryne corroboree (assembly GCF_028390025.1). Taxonomy (NCBI): domain Eukaryota; kingdom Metazoa; phylum Chordata; class Amphibia; order Anura; family Myobatrachidae; genus Pseudophryne; species Pseudophryne corroboree. The sequence goes on from NC_086455.1 coordinate 127,914,508, forward strand.
TCCGCCTCTGCTTCCATTAACGTTCTCCACTGCTATAGCTGCTGGTCTGGTCCTGTCACTAGTCACTGCACCTGCCCCTGCAGGACTCTGGGCTGCCATACTACAGGCCGCTGCTCTTCTCGGTTCTGACTCTGGCTGAAGTACCACTCAGGCACACAATGCCGAATCCTTTTACTAGACTCTGCCAGGAGATTCCTCCTGATTGGGCCAGGTCATGCTGGCAAAGGGGGACTCCACTGGATTTCTGCCCCAAAATATTAGACCCCAATCAGCTAAGGGGACCAAAACCCAATTTTTTGACCACTGCTGGGGCTCCAGGACAGCCTTTTACTCTTCCAGCACTTTCTATCTCGGTCCAGCTAGAGGGGACACATAAAATTCACAGCAGCCCTGTTTTGATATACAGGCAGGGCCGGTTTTACGCGTATGCTGGTTACGCAGCTGAGTAAGGCGCAGCATAGAGCAGGGCGTCCTATTCGGCTGCGCCAGCGATATGTGTACTACTGGCCATTCCTGATACGCAGCGCCTGCTCGGAGACTCATCGAGCAGGCAGTGATGTTGGTGCTGCCGCGCTATGTCCGACAGCCCACCCCACTACAGTAATGTGAAGAAAAATAAAAAAACTACTGCTCCCAGAATCCCTTGCTGTCTGGGAGCGGTAGTTTATGTAGAGATTCTTCACATTACTGTACATGCAAAATAAACTACCGCTCCCAGAATCCCTCACTGTCTGGCTACTAGGAGCGGTAGTTTATTTTGAGATTCTTCTTCTTCTAGTACTATAGTGTGGTGTCGGGCATGGCGGCACCGCACTATAGTACTAACAACACCACTGACTGCTTTGCGAGTCTCCAGGCACAGGGGGCATATCAGGTAATACAGTACTTTGATTAGGTTAATATGTAAGGGGAAGTATTAAACTGGACAAAATATGTAAGGGGAACTTCAACAGTGGGCAAATGTGTAAGGTGCACTACAACTGGGCTTTTACAATGAGACCACACCTCCTTAATTTTTTCAGGGCACGTGCAAAAGTGCTTATGTGGGTGACAAAGTATTTATTTGCTTTCCAAGTAATTTGGCCTCTGGCCGACCCTGTATACAGGACTACTTTCTGGCTGTCAGTGCTGCTGTGAATAGTAACAGTGGTACTCCAGATTGCTGCAGACAGCTCTCCCCTAGCATATAACGTGTACATGGCCGGATTAAGGGAGGGGATCCCGGGGCCCCCACACACAGCTGTTTGCAGCTGAGTAGGTCTCCTCTGGCTGCTTAGGGAGCAGCTTCCACTGTCGCCATTGATGTTAGGTGCCGTCCCCCACTTCTGTGTGTGCGCTGCAGCCTGTCCCTCCTCTGGTGTTCGGCTGCCGGCTCACACATCGCGGCTCCCTGCAGCAGAGGGCTGCCCGCTCCCACATAAACTTTCCATGCAGCAGTGTGCTGCCTGCATCCTCTCCCTCCTCTGGTGTTCCGCTGCCCGCTCACACATTGCGGCTCCCTGCAGCAGAGGGCTGCCGCTTCCACATAAACTCTCCCTGCAACAAAGGACTGCAGCCTCCCCCTCCTCCCATGTTCCGGTGCCTGCACCCACATCGCCTCTCCCTGCAATGGAGGTCAGAACCAGGTACCACGTACACAGCAAACCCACGCTGCGCTGTGCTGTACTGTACTGTCCAGGGGAGGGGGGGGGGGGGGTATTTCAGTGTGTGTGCGTTTTGAGGGGGAGGTGTTTAGTGGTGGGGGGCCCCCACAAGCTTGTTGCCCCTGGGCCCCCACCAGCCTAATCCGGCCTTGAACGTGTATGTGGCCTTTTGACCGTTGGCCAATCTGTATACATCAGGGTACGCAGACAGCAGACCAGCTGCAGCAGTGCTTTCCTTCTTGCCCAGTTCTCGGACATGATTCCTGCACGTACTGTAGGTCCAGTGGAGCAATGTGTTGATTCCATGGTATCCAGTTATGTGAACAGCCTGTCTTCCATACATCACACCAATGGAAATGTAATAATCAGTGATTGGGGCATGCTATTGTAAATTCTGAATGGCTAGGGTGCGCCCAACCCTTTTTTTCCCCCACCACATGCGAATTGTCTCTATAGATGGAACAACTTTTATTCCCTCTCCAATGCATCAGCATTTCTGTAATAGCCATCCATTTTTAGGGATTCCATCTTTTTAAAATGAAAACCCATGATATCTCTGTCAGATGAACGTCTTCTATTATTACAGAGCTGTGCTTATAGGTGCCCTAACCATAGTACAGCGTCTTCTGGCAACAAATTGTCTCCAAACAATAGGGAACCTATAAGGCACAAATACCAAAGTAGATGTTCTAGGGAATAAGTTAGTAGCCAAATGTAATGATAGTGAGCCATGTTCAACTATATTACACTGGTGGGAAGATAATCTCTTTAGAGCTAAAGATTTCTGCTGACATGTATCAGATCAGTATGGAAAGATTAGTCTGAGCTGACTCCAAACTGGGATTTTTGTGTCCGAACAGGCTAAAGTAGCCTTCCTAATCTTCTTATAATCAGGTCATGCACTTTCCTGGGTCTCCTCTCTCCTATGGGAAAAGTGTGATCCTCTACTATTTAATTTTCTACTTTTATCTTAGTATATTGCAAGTTCTTTGAGAACCTGGAGAAGTCTCCGGAACATCTGCCACATCGTACATCTCAGACAAGGTATCATGACAGTAAATCCATATACAATACAAATCAATAACAAACTTTACTTCATTCAGTTTTAATTTGATTTAATTGTAACTTATATTCTTGCTTGTTCTGCCATCATTGTGAGCCTATCAGTGTCCGCTTTTCTTCTCGTTTGGTGGCCATTTGACTTCTTGTACACCTCCTTGCTGCATTTGCAATCCCAGCGCCTGGGATCAACATTGCGACCGTTGGTCGCAACTTACTCAGGCTGGCTGTTGCAGGGCGACTTGCGAGACCAAGGAAACTGTGTCTCGCGATGCAGTTCTTGGCCTTGCCACTCACGGAAAACGTCCCTGCCCCCAAATGCCTCTGCCTGTGAAAAGTGGGTGTGGCCTCTTAACAAGGGGCTTTTGGTGGTATGGTCTGGGAGGTGACCGTGTGAGTGTGTGGAGACAGGTCTGGTAGGTGATGGTAAGTGTATGTGGGGTGATGTGGGCAGTGGTGCAATTAGAGAAAATGTCTTAGGGACGCGGCCACTCGAAACCGGAGCCTGTTAGCAGCAGCCTCATCTGTGCAGCTGCGGAAACGGTCGGCTTTGAGGTCATTCAGATTAGTCGCTAATGAGGGCACAGAAGCATAGTCTTTGGCGTATCCCCATAAGAAAAACTTCCAAGGTGTAATGTCTGGTGATCTTGGAGGTCAAGAGTGTAGCGTCATGTCTTGGGGCCCCGTGCGACCTATCCAACATTGAGGCAGTGTGTCATTTAGAAAATGTCAAACATGCAGGTGCCAATGTGGTAGTGCTCCATCTTGCTGAAAAATGAAGTCATCAGACTCTTCATTAATTTGTGGAAAATGCCAGTTCTGCAGCATTTCAAGAATGACCCGTAACTATGTTTCCCTCTAAAAAGAAGGGGCCATAAACCTATCTTTGAGAAATGGCACAAAACATGATCACTTTCAGGGAATCGCGCTCATGCTCTACAGTTTCCTGTGGTTTCTCTAATCTCCATATGCACACGTTGTGATTGTTAACTTTATCGCTTAGTTGAGATGTTGCTTCAACACTAAAATTCATACAATCAACAACTTCCATGTTCTGTAACATTGCATCACTAAGTTCTACACTTTCCTTTGTCACCTGCACGAAGAGCCTGTACCAGTTGCAACCGGTATGGCCTTATGATTAAACGTCTCCTTAATACATGCAAGACAGCAGTATGAGGGATCGCAAGTTCCCAGCTGGCACGACAAGTGGACTTATGTGGGCTATGCAGAAAACTTTCTTGACTTCTTCTCACATTTTCCTCCAAAGTGCGTTGTCACCCTGTGCTCTTCCCCTTACATAAACACTTGTTTCCTCAAAGTGTTGGAACCAACGACGAATGCTCTTTGGCATTGGCAGATCAATGCCAAAACACAGTTGAAACGCACGCTGCACCGCAAGTACGGATTCACTCTCGATGAACTGCAGAACGCAAAAAGCTTTGTGTTACTGAGCCACCATCTTGCGAACAACTAAGGCTAGGGGCTCTTGATGCACTGGGAAGAGGCATCTAGCCAGGGCCGTTTCTTGGGGCAGGCGAGCAGTGCAGCTGCACTGGGCGCCCGCCGCGGCACTAACTGTGGCTCCCTGCTTCCCCCTCCTATTTCTCCCCTAGTAACCCGCTCGGGGGGCAGAGTTTCATGGAATGACGCGTTTGCGTCGTTACGTCACGCCGCAACCCCGTCACTCCGCGAAACCCCCCCTCCCCCGAGCAGAGTACAGAGGGGGATCCAAGTTAGGAAGAGGGAAAGGCCGGCGCAAGGAGCGACTGGTGAGGCGGGCCGAAGAGCGGTAATCGCCTCTGTAAGTATTCTCTCTCTCTCAATGTGTAAAATGGGGACACCTGCCGTAATGTGTGAAATGGGGACTCTTGCCTGCCGTAGTGTGGGGATTTAATGTATCAAGGGCATTGCGGTGTGTGGCATAATATGGTGCAGGGGGCATTACTGTGTGGGGCTTAATATGGTAGAATTTGTTTTTCCTGTGGTGGTCGTGATCTATTGGTGCAGGGTCAAAAACTGGATTGTGAGGTAGTCTTTTCACACCCATTTAGATGAGGCCACGCCCCCTCGCCGGGTGCGCGCACAAGTTTTTTTTTTTTTTATCTAGGTGTGTGTGTGTGGGGGGGGGGGGGGGGGGCACATTTTTTTATGTCATGGGGGGGTGCATTTTTAAATCTCGCACTGGGAGCCAAATTGGCTAGAAACAGCCCTGCATCTAGCAGTATTCAATTGAAACTATATGCCCCACCCTATTAGGTTTCATTCATGGGTGGTTTGTGGTTGCAGAGATATAGAGTCGGGTCCATCTTTTTGAAGTGTGTGTGTGTGTGTGTGTGTGTGTGTGTGTGTGTGTGTGTGTGTGTGTGTGTAGAAGATTATTAGCTATGCATTTCACCACAATAATGGTGGAACACAAGACCGGAAATGACGTCAGAGCCACTTTCGCCAACGTTATCTAGTAACCTAAGGAGTTTAATTTGTGTTTTAAGAGCTTTAAATAGTATAGGAAATTACACCATTGATAAAAAAAAGTTACCCAGATATAAGAAAAGAAGGTATACTACAACTATTATTAACATATACTAAGTTTAATATAGAAAGGAAGTGATGTTTTCACTAAGAGGAAGTGATGCTAACCCATTAGGAATATAAATGGTGGATTAGGTGTCCTGTCAGTTCACTTGCAATTTTGGAGGAGAGACACCTATACAAGGACTGAACTCTAATATGTAAGTTTATTTCCAATTAGGGGTAGATTTAAAAAAAAAAAAATGCTAATTTTATTAATTAGATTAATATTATTATTTACAGATTTCACTTTTAATAGGATTCACTAGACTATAGGTACGTATTTACTAGTATTTAATAGAAATTTGTTTTTTTATAAAAGAGATTATATGAAACGTTAATAATTAATTATTTCAGTGGAATATTTTCACGGTCATAGCTTGGAAAGAGATTAAATCACTTTTATAATTCTGGCACAAGTATCACCATTTAATTATTAACTCAATTAACAATAATCATAGTATAAAACTTTAATTGTCGCTGTTCGCAGACCTGTAAAAAATTGGATAAGAATAGATATCACCAGGTTAACTACCTTTCATGATCTTATAGGAATAAAACTAAAATCGTGAGTATTATTATGATAACGGATCAACTTGCAGTAATTAATGAATTGAAAAATGAAAAAATAAATATTATTACCCTTAGGCACCCTTAAAGGCATCAAAAAATTGTATTAATATAGAGCGGGCCTTTCCTACAAGGATTATACTAAATATCCTTTGTAAGTAAATTAATGGCTAAATATGTTCTTCCTTCAACAATCTAATACTGTCCTTTGTATGATTAAGGGTATACTATTTTAGATGGTATTTGTTTTATAAAGTTTGAGTGTTAAACTTGTAAAAAATGGGAACTATAACATACTATAATCTGTATATGAATTAAAAATCTGTCATAAACTATATGTATGATGATGGACAATACGTGTGTAGTTTATATAATCCATCTAAATAGAGTTTTTTGATCTACAAATTTGTTACAATTTCACATATTGTTGGTTATACGTATCACCTAGACTGGCTTAACTAAGTAACAGATTTGTTGAATACCGTTGGTATGTAGAACCTAGATTATTGTTTTTTTATTCCATCTTCCTTTCTTTCTTTTTCTCTTTCTTTCTTTCTTTCTTTCTTTCTTTCTTTCTTTCTTTCTTTCTTTCTTTCTTTCTTTCTTTCTTTCTTTCTTTCTTTCTTTCTCTCTCTCTCTCTCTCTCTCTCTTTCCCTTTCCCTTTCCCTTTCTCTCTCTCTCTCTCTCTCTTTCTCTCTCTCTTCCTCCATCAAATCCAGCATAAAACCATTCCCCTGATGAAGTCCTTTTAAGGACGAAATGCGACCGGTTTAAAGAGCAATTTCCTGTAACTTGAATAGAACATCAGATTCTTGATCACCGTCAAAATGGGAATTAACATTGCATCTGTGTTATCATATGTATTGTGAGTCATTGCCTCCAATTGCATATACTTTAATAAATGTTATAATTGTATGTAATAGCTGGATTTAATTGAATTTTAATCAATTTAAATTGTGTATGTATGTGTGTGTATGTGTGTGTGTATGTGTATATATATATATATATACATATATATATATATATATATATAGTGTGTGTGTGTGTATATTAGTCTATGTAATTCCCAAAAATAATGCAATATCTAAATATATCAAAGAAAACCTTGGTAGGTGGTTCATCCGAAATCTCCCTCTTCCTCTCCTGCTTCTTTACTAGGAATAAGGCCACTGCATCTGACAATGCATAGACTACATTGTTAGGATACAGCAAAATTCACAGAAATTCCTTTGATATATTAACTATTTGATGATATTTGTGGAGCTGTAATATTTACTAAACTTGTTTTTACTAGTGATGAGCGAGGTTCGGTTTTACTCGGTTTTACTCGGTTCTCAAAACGGCATCTTATTGGCTATCCAAAACACGTGACATCCGTGAGCCAATAAGATGCCGTTTTGAGAACCGAGTAAAACCGAGTAAAACCGAACCCGCTCATCACTAGTTTTTACAAGGATCTTATTTAATCCAGCAAAACTCAGCTAAACTTCACATTCTAGCACTCTAACACTTTACTGCTGTCCACTTTTTTTTTTTTCTTTTACATTCAGCAGCCTCTTTCATTTGCTTAACACTGATCTTTCACTCCTATCCTTTTTCTGTGTGGTGCCCTGGGGTGGTGTGGCTGGGGTGGTCTGGGGGTGCTCTGCGTCCCGGAGGTGAACCCCTATAGTGTTAGGGACCTGTCCGATGAGGTCACCGTGAAGCAGGTGAGCAGGCTCATATACTGGCCAATATATGCCAAGAACCTCAAATATTATATTATGGTTATAATAATTTTAATTGTGTATGGTGCACCTGCACCCTTTGTTCCTATGTTGTAGTATTGCCGTACTTAGTCCCAGCAAGGTAGCACATCCCATTATAATAAGCTAGGGTGTGCAGTCCAGGCCCCGTTTCCATGTAATCCAGCAAAAGAAATACATGAGTGAAAAAAACAATTTAAATACATTCAGCCTCTCTAATTCAGTAGATTATTTTCAAAATATAATTAAATATTCTGTTCCCTTTTTCCTTTAAGTATTGTATACTTTTATGAACATTTCCATTTCTATAAATTTTTCTCCTCTTGTTGTAAACCTATTATCAGGAAAAACATATCTTTGAACCATGGTAAATTAAATTTTTTGATATATTAATCTAGAGGGATCCTGAAATGATTTCAGCTATACTGAATTGGCTTCAGCCTGTAGGCCTAAAAATCACCACTCTCACCAGAAAATGAGAGATCTGCAAATTGTGTTCTGATGTCATCTGTGCTGCTTTCATTATCTAACGAAAGGCTATTTCTAGAGATCCAGTACTACAGCGCCCAGATCCCTCTCAAATCCTTGTGGCTTCTTTTCCAACTTTCCAGAATGCAGAGACAAGTTAGGGTTAAGTCACAATGCCCCCTCCAAATGCTAAATCTGTGCACATTGTTTGTAATCTACTTTTAGCTCTTTTTTTATATAACAATAAACCAAACAGTTAATAATTACAATAATATGTTGAGCACAGTATGTTGTAGCACAGTATAAATAGAAGGCGAGCAATGTCCCCATGTGAAGTAGAGCAGAAAATAAAAATAAAAGAGCATATAAAACCTACATTACCAAAATCCTAACTTTTAACTAAATACCATATTCAGCTGTATGCCGCCATTCCCACAGTGCACAGCCTATCTACTCTGAGCTGCAGAACAAGCTTCCAAGTTTTATAGGTTCACATCTTTGGGCTAAGAAGTAGGAGAGGGAAGGGAACAGGATATAACAGAACAGATGCAAGAGGAAAAACCTTTCCACAGGAGGCTACAAGGAAGAGATGCACTAAGGGGGTACATTTACTAAGCAGTGATAAGAGCGGAGAAGTGAGCCAGTGGAGAAACTTCCCCATCAACCAATCAGCAGCTCTGTATAATTTTATAGTATGCAAATTATAGATGTTACTTCAGTGCTGATTGGTTGCCATGGGCAACTTCTCTACTGGCTCACTTCTCTGCTCCTATCACTGCTTAGTAAATGTACCCCTAAGCCTTGAAAAGTTATAAATTTACAGTGATAAAGTACCAGCCAATGAGCTCCTAACAGCCATGACCCAACTGGGCTTGAAAATTGACAGTTAGGAGCTGGTTGGCTGGTAGTTTATCACGGTTAAATTTATCACTTTTCAAGGCTTAGTACATCTGGCCCTGAGGGTTCTATTTACTAAGCCTTGGAGAGAAATAAAGTGGACAGAGATAAACTACAAACCAACCAGCTCCTATCATTTTTCAAACAGCCTGTAACATGGCAGTTAAGGGCTGATTGGCTGGTACTTTATCTCTCTCTATACTTTACCTCTCTCTCCAAGGCTTAGTACATAGACCCCCTAGTCATACAAGGAAACATTATTGCTGAGAGGAGGCACAACTTCTAGACATTGCAGCCACCTGTGTTACCCGAGCTCCCGTCTGACACAGATGGTCTGAGCACACTATGGACGGGATGTGTTAAATCTCTGAGATCTGCCATTTCAAAGGTTTGCCACAATCCTCAAATGCATTGAAGGTGTCCACCGTGGAAATCAGAGATATCCACAATGGCCCGCTAGCACTGCAGTCCCCTTAGAATGCTATGGGGCTTCGATGTGCCAGTATGCACCAACCGCCAGAAAGTGAAACTTTCCAGAACTTGTGCCCGGTAGGCAACACCATCTACAGATGATGCTGCCTATAGAAGCCTTGTACAACCCTTCTTACCTTTCAGATCCCTCTCTGTTGCCTTGTTGCTGACAGCTAAGCTACTGCTGACTGCTGTGCCAGCAAATGCCGGTACCATTAGCGGAGGCAGGGGATGGGGTTGGCAGGCTGTGTCTTATCTGGTGGGATCCTCTCCCTTTCCTCTGCTGTTGCTGGGGAACGAGTCGTCACTTATCCCCAGCGTGAAGAGGAGAGATGCTGCCCTGCCAGTGCTAGCCCACAGTAAGCAAGGAGTGCCATTTGTAACTGATGGTAGTGACCATAAATATAATAATATATTGTATTGGTATGCTTACAAAGGAAGGACTGGTCACTCTGGTCTGCTTTGTCAGGTGGCTTCTTTATTTCTCACAAATGTTATGATGGCACATTTGTTCACATGATATGGCTTTCTGCCACTAGCTATGCCCAATCTGCATAACTACTATCTGGCTGCTAGTCAGCGTCTGAAGCCCCGCCCAATAGATCCCACAAACCTTGGCCCTGGGCCCATCACTCGCTAGTTCTGCCACTGATACTGCAGCTGCGTGGGATGACTGGCAGTAAGGAGGTGAGTGAAGCAGGTGGTCTTCAGTTTGCCGGCGGTTGGGATCCCGTCGCACAGTATACCGGCATCGGAATCCCAACAGCCGGCATACCGACACCTTTTCTCCCTCTTGGGGGTCCGCAACCCCCCTGGAGGGAGAATAGATAATGTGGCGCTCATAGCGCACCACCTTGCCCGCAGCGTGGTGAGCGCAGCAAGCCCGCAAGGGGCTCATTTATGCTCGCCCAGCTGTTGGAATGCCGGCGGTCGGGATTCCGGCAACGGTATGCTGGCCCCTGGGAGCCCGGCCGCCGGCATACCATACTACACCAGAGTGAAGCAAATGGGAAGTCTGGCAGCAGGAAAATGGTGGGTGGCAGATGTGCAGGAATGTGGCCTGTGGAGTATTTACATCTGTGAAGGCAATTGTGGCAGATGGGGTGAGTGTGGCAATTGAAATGTTTCACAGTAGGGATGGCGACTCTTGCTAGGGTGCCTGGCAGCATGGAGGGCGAGTGTTTGGTTTGGTATCTGGCAGGTGGTATGTCTGGGAGCATGGAGAGTCATTGTGGCAGGTTCTGTGTCTGGAAGCAGGGACGGTGAGTGTGGCAGATGGCATATCTGGGAGCATGGAGAATGAGTGTGGCAGGTGCTGTGTCTGGAAGCAATGATGGTGAGTGTGGCAGGTGATGTGAGAGCATGGTGGGTGAGTGTGGCAGGTAGCGTGTCTGGGAGCATGGAGGGTGAGTGAGGCAGGTGGTGTGTTTGAGAGCATGGAGGATGAGTGTGGCAGGTGCCGTGCCTGGAAGCAGGGATGGTGAGTGTGGGAGCATGGAGAGTGAGTGTGGCAGATGGTGTATCTGGGAGCATGGAGGATGAGTGTGGCAGGTGCTGTGCCTGGAAACAGGGATGATGAGTGTGGGAGCATGGAGGGTGAGTGTGGCAGATGGTGTATCTGGGAGCATGGAGGATGAATGTGGCAGGTGCCCTGCCTGGAAGCAGGGATGGTGAGTGTGGGAGCATGGAGAGTGAGTGTGGCAGATGGTGTATCTGGGAGCACGGAGAATGAGTGTGGCAGGTGCTGTGCCTGGAAGCAGGGATGGTGAGAGTGTGGCTGATGGTGTATCTGGGAGCATGGAGGATGAGTGTGGCAGGTGCTGTGCCTGGAAACAGGGATGGTGAGTGTGGGAGCATGGAGGGTGAGTGTGGCAGATGGTGTATCTGGGAGCATGGAGGATGAGTGTGGCAGGTGCTGTGCCTGGAAGCAGGGATGGTGAGTGTGGGAGCATGGAGGATGAGTGTGGCAGATGGTGTATCTGGGAGCATGGAGGATGAGTGTGGCAGGTGCTGTGCCTGGAAACAGGGATGGTGAGTGTGGGAGCATGGAGGGTGAGTGTGGCAGATGGTGTATCTGGGAGCATGGAGGATGAGTGTGGCAGGTGCTGTGCCTGGAAACAGGGATGGTGAGTGTGGGAGCATGGAGGGTGAGTGTGGCAGATGGTGTATCTGGGAGCATGGAGGATGAGTGTGGCAGGTGCTGTGCCTGGAAGCAGGGATGGTGAGTGTGGGAGCATGGAGGATGAGTGTGGCAGATGGTGTATCTGGGAGCATGGAGGATGAGTGTGGCAGGTGCTGTGCCTGGAAACAGGGATGGTGAGTGTGGGAGCATGGAGGGTGAGTGTGGCAGATGGTGTATCTGGGAGCATGGAGAATGAGTGTGGCAGGTGCTGTGTCTGGAAGCAGGGACTGTAAGTGTGGCAGGTGATGTATATGGAAGTAGGGATGGTAAGTAGGGATCCCTGGGAAGATTGAGTGCTGCAAATAAATATAGAAATCCTTATGATTGTCAGTCTTGTTAGTATACTTTTAGAATGTAAGCTCTCACGAGTAGGGCCCTCTTTCCTCGTGCACTTATCCTTTTCTTACTTTAATAATCTTCGACCGCACCAAATCCCGTGGTTTTCTGCCACCCTGACACTTATTTCAATGTCATCTGCTGATGTAGCTATGTTTAATTACCCTGTACTTCTCCTATATTGTCTTCAACTGTGAGTCATTGGTTTCCTGTTTTGATTATTTGTATATGTACTCTGTAATTGGGCGCTGCAGATCCCTTGTGGCGCCATATAAATAAAGGAGAATAATAATAATAATAGTTATCTACAGCACTGAAACTTTCCACTCCTTCCCTTTTATTTACCTCACTGTTGGTGACTCCTCCCAGCTGCATGGTCCTCAACATTTTAGTCATAATGTCATTAGTGCATGTCCGTAACTCGAAGGATGGCGGTAACTATGCACCCTGTAGTAGGCCCAGGCCTCCTATGGGAAAGGGTGGGGCACACAGGAGGTGTTGGTGTGCATTGGGTATAGCCAGTCCCAGCTCACACTGTGTAGACAACAAGAAAGCTGGTGACGGGATCCCAGCATGGTCAAAATGCTAATCACAGCATTATAACCGTGCAGACATTATAACATTAAACATGCTGCTTTAGGAGCATGTTTAAAGTAATAATGCCCGTATTGTTAAAATGCTGTCATTTACATTTTGAACATGTTGGGGTTTATGCGCGTCTACAGAATCACTGGAGACAAACTATACCGTACCCACTTTTATATAGAAGTACCCGATCACTGTGACTGCCTAATTTTCCACTTTGATAATCATTATTATTGACTGGGCTTTTCCCATGAAAAGGAACTAATTGTAACATATTTGCTCTGATGAGAAAATGATAGCATAATAACTTTACATATACTGAATGCAATATGGCTTCAGTTGTTTTATATAGTAGTGAGAGTCAGTTATAAAATAAGAAATCAAATTCATGTAAAAAATAGTTAAAAATAGTTTAAATTAAATCTAAAACCTTTACAGTAGCAGCAGCAGCAAGGTGAAGTGTGAAGATAACATAAAGGAAAATATCCCTCCAAGATGCAGGGAGTTCAAAAAGTCCCTCCTCAGTAAGTGCTGTCTCTGGCTGCAGATCTCCTCTACAGCCATGGGAGGCCAGAGAGGGGCAACACTATCAACACTAAGGGGGGGATTGAACTGCAGATGAATGGTGTGAGTTGCTGTAGCCATGGAGTATAAATGCAGGCCCCTATGAGGCTGTGTACAGTCTTTTGCAAGTTTGGGCTGCCGTAAAGTGGTACTGTTACTGTGCTGATTTACCGGTCAAAGACATCTACCAGCAATTGAATTCCACCCTAAATGTAGATATGTACCTAACAAATTATCTTTATTTCATATAAATAAAGTGTTTAATAACAACAATATTATATTATTTAGCACACATTCTGGGGGGGGGGGCCTGCCTATCACACTGTCACTGTGGAGGGACTTTTATGAACTCCCTGTATAAGCTAACTTTGTTTGTTTTTTCCAGGGGGGTGCAGGTTTCATTTTTCTGTCTGTTCAAAAACTTGCATGAATAGGTTTATGGAGCTGCAGAGGAACTTAGATACATGGCTACATAGAACACCAATGAACTAGGGGGGCAATTCAGACTGCATGCTGCAGCGGCAGCGATCGCAGTCTGAATAACTTTGTTGAGTGCGCACGCCCAGCGGCTGCACTGCGTGTGCAAACCCTGGGAGCACAGTGAGATGCTATCAGCATTTCACTGGCTGCGATCGCCTCTGCCTGATTGACAGGCAGAGGCGGTCGCAAGGCGGGAAGGGGGCGTGCCAACGGCATTAGAACGCCGTTGGTGGTGCGCGGTCTGGACAGCGGAGGCGTGTCCGTACCATTAGGGTCAGGCCGCTGCGGCTGCGTGACGTCACACGCAGCCGCTGCGACCCAGAATGCAGTGGGTAGCTCCCTGTCAGCGCACAGGAGCTGCCAGGTATGGAGCTACTCGCCAGGTACAAAAGCATCGCCACCGTGCGATGTTTTTGTACCTGTGCGGGGAGGGGAGGGCCTAACATGCGGGGCGGACTAGCCCTCTGCTGGGCGTACCCCCGCATGTCTGAGTAAAGGTGGCATCAAATCTGCACTTTTGTGGGGGAGGGGAAACATAATCAGCATTAGAAATAGTTAATATATTCAACAAAATAGTTCACACGTTTGTATACATATTCTGCAATGCTTTACAGAGAATATTTAGCCATTCACATCAGCCCCTGCCCAAGTGAGGTTTATAATCTATATTCCTTACCACATGCATATACACATACACACTAGGATTAATTTTCTGATAGGAGCCAATTAACCTAGCAGTATATTTTTGGGTTATGGGAGGAAACCGGAGTACCTGCAGGAAATTCACACAAACACTGCGAGAATATACAAACTCCACACAGTTAGGACATGTGGCTTGTCTAATGTGTCTACCTTTGTACCATTCATCCAATGTAATGGAGGGGGTATCCAGTTTCCCGAAACATCTGGAGCGAAAAATGGGTGTTCGAGATTCTTTCCGATGTTTCACCAGTATTTTTGTACAGGGTATTCAATTAGATCTCCTGTGAAAAAATATTTCTCTGACGTCCTAGTGGATGCTGGGAACTCCGTAAGGACCATGGGGAATAGACGGCTCCGCAGGAGACTGGGCACATCTAAAGAAAGATTTAGGACTATCTGGTGTGCACTGGCTCCTCCCCCTATGACCCTCCTCCAAGCCTCAGTTAGATTTCTGTGCCCGGCTGAGCTGGATGCACACTAGGGGCTCTCCTGAGCTCCTAGAAAGAAAGTATAATTTAGGTTTTTTATTTTACAGTGAGACCTGCTGGCAACAGGCTCACTGCACCGAGGGACTAAGGGGAGAAGAAGCGAACCTACCTAAGTGGTGGTAGCTTGGGCTTCTTAGGCTACTGGACACCATTAGCTCCAGAGGGATCGCACACAGGACCCGACCTCGTCGTCCGTTCCCGGAGCCGCGCCGCCGTCCCCCTTACAGAGCCAGAAGCAAGAAGGTCCGGAAAATCGGCGGCTGAAGACTTCTGTCTTCCCCAAGGTAGCGCACAGCACTGCAGCTGTGCGCCATTGCTCCTCATGCACACCACACACTTCGGTCACTGATGGGTGCAGGGCGCTGGGGGGGGGCGCCCTGAGCAGCAATAAATAACACCTTGGCTGGCAAACTGACACCATATATAGCCCCAGAGGCTATATAGGTGTATATTAACCCCTGCCAGAAATATTAAAATAGCGGGAGAAAGCCTGCCGAAAAAGGGGCGGAGCCATCTCCCTCCGCACACTGGCGCCATTTTCCCTCACAGCTTCGCTGGAAGGATCGCTCCCTGGCTCTCCCCTGCAGTCCTGCACTACAGAAAGGGTAAAAAAGAGAGGGGGGGCACAAATTTAGGCGCAGTATAATATATATATGCAGCTATATGGGGAAAACACTCTTTATAGGTGATATCCCTGTGGTATATAGCGCTCTGGTGTGTGCTGGCATACTCTCCCTCTGTCTCCCCAAAGGGCTTTGTGGGGTCCTGTCCTCTGTCAGAGTATTCCCTGTGTGTGTGCTGTGTGTCGGTACCGCTGTGTCGACATGTATGATGAGGAAAATGATGTGGAGGCAGAGCAAATGCCTGTAAATGTGTTGTCACCCCCTGAGGGGTCGACACCTGTGTGGATGGACTTATGGAAGGAATTACGTGACAGTGTCAGCTCCTTACATAAAAGGTTTGACGACATAGGACAGCCGGCTACTCAGCTTGTGACTGTTCCAGCGTCTCAAATGTCATCAGGGGCTTTAAAACGCCCGCTACCTCAGATGACAGACACAAATGTCGACACTGATACCGACTCCAGTGTCGACGACGATGAGACTAGTGTACCCTCCAATAGGTCCACCCGTTACATGATTGAGGCAATGAAAAATGTATTACACATTTCTGATAGTACCCCAGGTACCCCAAAAAAGGGTATTATGTTCGGTGAGAAAAAACTACCAGTAGTTTTTCCTGCATCTGAGGAATTAAATGAGGTGTGTGAGGAAGCCTGGACTTCCCCCGATAAGAAATTGATAATTTCTAAACGGTTATTGGCAGCGTACCCTTTCCCGCCAGAGGACAGGTCACGTTGGGAAATGTCCCCTAGGGTAGATAAAGCGCTTACACGTTTATCACAACACGTGGCACTACCGTCTCCGGATACGGCCGCCCTAAAGGATCCTGCTGATAGAAGGCAGGAAGCTACCCTAAAAGCTATATATACACACACGGGCATTATATTGCGACCAGCGATTGCATCAGCATGGATGTGCAGTGCTGCTGCTGCGTGGTCAGATTCCCTGTCGGATAATATTGATACCCTGGATAGGGACAATATTTTGCTGAGGGGTGGAACTGTTGGGGATGGTCTTTCAGACCTCGTTTCCACAGCTACGGGCTGGGAAATCGACATTTTGCCACAGGCTACCCCACAGCAAAAGAAAGCACTGTATTATCAAGTACAGTCCTTTCGGCCCCATAAACACAAGAGGGCTCGAGGCGCATCCTTTCTGCCGAGAGGCAAAGGTAGAGGGAAAAAGCTGCAGCATACAGCCAGTTCCCAAGAGCAAAAGTCCTCCCCCGCGTCCGGTAAGTCCACAGCATGACGCTGGGGCTTCACAGGCAGACCCGGGTACGGTGGGGGCCCGTCTCAGAAATTTCAGCACACAGTGGGCTCTCTCACAGGTGGATCCCTGGATCCTTCAAGTAGTATCTCAGGGGTACAGGCTGGAATTCGAGACGTCCCCCCCCCCCCCCCCCCGCCGTTTTCTAAAATCTGCCTTACCAGCAATTCCCTCTGTCAGGGAGGCAGTGTTGGTGGCTATCCAGAAACTGTATTCACAGCAAGTGATTGTCAAGGTACCCCTCCTTCAGCAAGGAAAGGGTTACTATTCCACAATGTTTGTGGTACCGAAACGGACGGTTCGGTGAGGCCCATCTTAAATTTAAAATCCTTGAACACTTATATCAAAAGGTTCAAGTTCAAGATGGAATCGCTCAGGGCGGTTATTGCGAGCCTGGTCGAGGGGGATTACATGGTCGCCCTGGACATCAAAGATGCGTACCTACATGTCCCCATTTACCCCCCTCACCAGGAGTACCTCAGATTTGTGGTACAGGACTGTCACTATCAGTTCCAGACGCTGCCGTTTGGGTTATCCACGGCACCGAAGGTCTTTACCAAGGTAATGGCCGAAATGATGATACTCCTTCGCAAGAAGGGAGTTTTAATTATCCCGTACTTGGACGATCTCCTGATAAAGGCGAGGTCCAAGGAACAGTTGGTAGTGGGGGTAGCACTTTCTCGGGAAGTGCTACAACAGCACGGCTGGATTCTCAATATTCCAAACTCACAGCTGGTCCCGACGACACGTCTTCTGTTCCTGGGAATGATTCTGGACACAGACCAGAAAAAAGTGTTTCTTCCAGTGGAAAAAGCCGAGGAGTTGTCATCTCTAGTCAGAGACCTCCTAAAACCGGGACAGGTGTCGGTACATCAATGCACACGAGTCCTGGGAAAAATGGTAGCTGCGTACGAAACAATTCCATTCAGAAGGTTCCACGCAAGGACTTTCCAGTGGGACCTGTTGGACAAATGGTCCGGGTCCCATCTCCAGATGCAACAGCGGATAACCCTGTCGGCAAGGACCAGGGTGTCGCTGCTGTGGTGGCTGCAGAGGGCTCATCTACTAGAGGGCCGCAGATTCGGAATACAGGACTGGGTCCTGGTGACCACGGATGCCAGCCTTCGGGGCTGGGGGGCAGTCACACAGGGAAGAAATTTCCAAGGACTTGTGGTCAAATCAGGAGATTTCGCTTCACATAAATATTCTGGAGCTAAGGGCCATTTACAATGCCCTAAGCCAAGCAGGGCCCCTGCTTCAGAACCAGCCGGCACTGATCCAATCAGACAACATCACGGCGGTCGCCCATGTAAACAGACAGGGCGGCACAAGAAGCAGGAGGGCAATGGCAGAAGCTACAAGGATTCTCCGATGGGCGGAAAATCATGTGTTAGCACTGACAGCAGTGTTCATTCCGGGAGTGGACAACTGGGAAGCAGACTTCCTCAGCAGGCACGACCTCCACCCGGGAGAATGGGGACTTCATCCAGAAGTCTTCCAAATACTGGTAAACCGGTGGGAAAGACCACAGGTGGAATTGCGCCAGGTCAAGGGACCCTCAGGCGATCGCTGTGGACGCTCTAGTAACACCGTGGGTGTACCAGTCGGTTTATGTGTTTCCTCCTCTGCCTCTCATTCCCAAGGTAATACGAAGGCGAGGAGTAAAAACTATACTCGTGGTTCCGGATTGGCCAAGAAGAGCTTGGTACCCGGAACTTCAAGAGATGCTTTCAGAGGACCCTTGGCCTCTGCCGCTCAGACAGGACCTGCTGCAGCAGGGACCCTGTCTGTTTCAAGACTTACCGCGGCTGCGTTTGACGGCATGGCGGTTGAACACCGGATCCTGAAGGAAAAGGGCATTCCGGAGGAAGTCATCCCTACCCTGATCAAAGTCAGGAAGGATGTCACCGCAAAACATTATCACCGCATTGGCGAAAATATGTTACTTGGTGTGAGGCCAGGAAGGCCCCAACGGAGGAATTTCAACTGGGTCGATTCCTGCATTTCCTGCAAGCAGGGGTGACGTTGGGCCTCAAATTGGGGTCCATTAAGGTCCAGATTTCGGCCCTGTCGATTTTCTTCCAGAAAGAACTGGCTTCCCTGCCTGAAGTTCAGACTTTTGTCAAGGGAGTTCTGCATATTCAGCCTCCTTTTGTGCCCCCAGTGGCACCTTGGGATCTCAATGTGGTTTTGGAGTTCCTGAAATCACATTGGTTTGAACCACTTAAGACTGTGAATGTGAAATATCTCACGGGGAAAGTAGTCATGCTGTTGGCCCTGGCTTCGGCCAGGCGTGTGTCAGAATTGGCGGCTTTGTCTTATAAAAGCCCTTATCTGATTTTCCATATGGATAGGGCAGAATTGAGGACTCGTCCTCAGTTTCTCCCGAAGGTGGTATCAGCGTTTCACTTGAACCAGCCTATTGTGGTGCCTGCGGCTGCTGGGAACTTGGAGGATTCCAAGTTACTGGACGTAGTCAGGGCCCTGAAAATTTATGTTTCCAGGACGGCTGGAGTCAGGAAAACTGACTCGCTGTTTATCCTGTATGCACCCAACAAACTGGGTGCTCCTGCTTCTAAGCAGACTATCGCGCGCTGGATTTGTAGCACTATTCAGCTAGCGCATTCTGCGGTGGGACTACCGCAGCCTAAATCTGTAAAAAGCCCATTCCACAAGGAAGGTGGGCTCATCTTGGGCGGCTGCCCGAGGGGTCTCGGCTTTACAACTTTGCCGAGCTGCTCCTTGGTCAGGGGCAAACACGTTTGCAAAATTCTACAAATTTGATACCCTGGCTGAGGAGGACCTGGAGTTCTCTCATTCGGTGTTGCAGAGTCGTCCGCACTCTCCCGCCCGTTTGGGAGCTTTGGTATAATCCCCATGGTCCTTACGGAGTTCCCAGCATCCACTAGGACGTCAGAGAAAATAAGAATTTACTCACTGGTAATTCTATTTCTCGTAGTCCGTAGTGGATGCTGGGCGCCCATCCCAAGTGCGGATTGTCTGCAATACTTGTAAATAGTTATTGTTACACAAATCGGGTTATTATTGCGAGCCATCTGTTCAGAGGCTCCTTTTGTTATCATACTGTTAACCGGGGTTCCTATCACGAGTTATACGTGTGATTGGTGTGGCTGGTATGAGTCTTACCCGGGATTCAAAATCCTTTCTTATTGTGTCAGCTCTTCCGGGCACAGTGTCCTAACTGAGGCTTGGAGGAGGGTCATAGGGGGAGGAGCCAGTGCACACCAGATAGTCCTAAATCTTTCTTTAGATGTGCCCAGTCTCCTGCGGAGCCGTCTATTCCCCATGGTCCTTACGGAGTTCCCAGCATCCACTACGGACTACGAGAAATAGAATTACCGGTGAGTAAATTCTTATTTTTTTTGTCCTAAAACACACAGGTTTCAGTATAACCTGTGTGTTTTCGCAGCCCTGAAATGCCTGCACTTATCTGGGATTTTGCTTTGCCTGCCAGAGTCATGGCAACCCCTCCAGTCAGTGTCCCGCGGCTGCTGCAGCAGCAGCCGGGGACTGCAGGGAGGGCGACCTGAAGCCAGTACTCAGCCCTGTGGACCCACATCTCTCCGTGGACCCACATTCCCCCATCTTCGGGTGCCCGGCCAGATGGAGTCATGTGGCGGGGGTTGGGGGCGGACCAGAAAATGCCGGATCACTGGAGCAGTCGGTGGGGCCGAATGCTGGTGCTATACATCGATGGACGTCTTTATGTGCAGCTTTTTCCATTAAAATGCATCTTATTCACAAAGTGATTCATATAGGATGCACAAGCAGCTTATGCTGATTAAAATGATATGGTGCATGCCTATATTCTGAGTGCAATCATGGCTGTAACTGCATACGAAATGCTACGCTGCAGTGATTTCCTAGAAAACACTGCAACATACAGTACCATTTTGTATGCAAATACAGCCACAGACGCACACAGAATATAGGCATGCTGCATATAATTTTAATCAGCATAATCTGCTTGTGCGTCTTATTCACATAGCGATGCATTTTCAGCAAATAGAGACAACAGATGCTAACTGAGTTGCATGGGACCTGTCAGCTCACTAGCAGCCAGGCTTCTCCCACTGTGTGGCGTATTGAGGCAAGATGTATGAGGACACATCTGTTTGTTGGTAACTAGTACGTCTGCATAGCAGAGCCATTCAGTTAAGATTTTAAGAAATGTTCAGGATTTTGGGACACTGCTGGACACCAACATTCATTATATATCTCCCCATGCTCACTGTGAAGATACATGCTTCCAAATCACTCAGGCATGGTGGTAGATGAAAAACCAACAGTGGTTTATTGAACAGAATGGGTTATAAACAGCTCAGCACACTTCTGTAATCCAGTTCCACATGACAATTCCCACCACAAACTCCTGACAGAACGTTACTTCTTAGTCTGGGAGGAGAGAATCTCTTCCCAGCTCTCTGGCTAGCTCCACAAAAAAGCTTCATAGTGCAGGGGTGTCTTTGACTTCTTTGTCTTAAGACCTTAAAGAAGAGGTTCCCAAACTGTGTGCCGTGGCTCCCTGGGGTGCCTCGGGACACTTGCAGGGGTGCCCTGGGTTGGTGGCCCAGGACCAATTCAAATTATTTATGGTCAATATAATAGGCAAAACCAGTGCTGGTGGCTGCCAGTCATAAAATATGTGGCCAAACAGAAGCAAATCTTGTCCCTCACCACACAACTGACCCTAAGGATGACATATAAACGCGACCTACTTAATGTAATATTTCTTTCTAAATTTCTCAGTAAGAAATTTTTGGCCTAGGGGTGCCATGAAAAAAATTCTGATATTCTAGGGCGTCGTGATTCAAAAAAGTTTGGAAACCACTGCATTAAAGCATTTAAATACAATACATATTCTAATCAAGGTGATTACATTAGCCAGAGAGCCACCCTATCCGACCAGCTTACTGTTGGACAATAGGGATAAACAAAAGGGACAATGGCACCTTATATGACTCAACCTTTTAGTGTCCACTGTGGTGTTAGTAAATAGGAAACAGATAACACAATTGTATATATTAACAATATTAAGGTTGATGTAAACACAATATTAGGTGAGCAGCAACATGCTATGGAGGATGAACAACTACACAAACTGAATATAGATAGTTATATAATGGGGCATGGGGATACAAAGTAAATATTCAACAGGTTTTGTTGATATGGAAAATGAGGCAATTTATATTAATTTTCACAGACCTCTGATTTCCTCACACTCACTAACTTGTGACACGTCCCCGTGCTCAGCAGCTGCTGACAGTAGTACTCCTTGTTCACATTATGCTACACCGTAGTGGTGCTTATTTCCATTATGCCATACAGTAGGGCCACTTATTAACATAATGCAACACAACATTGGAAATTCACATTACACCACAGAGTGGAGCTACAAATTCACATTAAGCCCCACAGTAGTGCCCCACACAATATTGTCAATTTACAAATTATACCACACAGTTGTACTCCTTAGTCATATTATAACATACAGTATATGACGAAAGAATGAACAACAATTATGTTTTTTACAGATGCAGCCACTACTCACCTCTCCTTAGAGCTGGGTCTGCTGCTACTGGCTGTAACGGAAAGGATGGGGGGCACACAGCTGACAGAGCCACAGTATGTGAGCCACAAGTAGCGAGTGTGAGAAACTTCCTGTGCAGTCTCAAGTGCTGAAGTGGCCCTAGCCAGTGGCCACATATCATTCATGTGTCCAGGGGGAGGACCCTTCAGAGAGAGAAGGGGGGGGCATTTGCTATACTGTGCCTTAATGGGTGGTGTTCAGGTTGCCGGCGGCCGGGCTCCCGGCGACCACCATACCGGCGCCAGAATTCCGACCACCGCATACCGACCTCTTTTCTCCCTCTTGGGGGTCCACGACCCCCCTGGAGGGAGAATAGATAGCGTGGCGTGCGTAGCGCGTACCGTGCCCGCAAGGGGCTCATTTGCGCTCGCCCAGCTGTCGGTATGCCGGCGGTCGGGATTCCGGTGCCGGTATGCTAGTCACCGGGAGCCCGACCGCCAGCATACCATACTACACCCGCCTTAATATATGCCAGGCCCGGTGGCGACACCAACAGTGCGCATAGTCGCAGCGCTGTGGATTTGAGAGGCGGGACGGGGAGTTGAGAGGAGGGACGGGGAGGAGCCTCATTATGGTACTGGTGACTCCCTTATGGTACTGGTGACTCATTATGGCACTGGTGATGATTCCACTGGTTGTGGGCCCCGGTGCACTGCACCGCCGGAAGTTCAGCTCTTTATTTTCATGTCTGCATTTATTTTATCTACCTTTTATGTCTATTTTATGTATGCTCTTTTTTTTCCAATTATCCATTGATGCAGAGCATTGTGGTGTCTTATACATTAAGCCAATAATAACCTATCCATTCAAAATGAAATACAACATAAAGCTATCAACTACTTGTCTGCTTTTCCCATTTCTTTGAGTTATAAATTCACATTGGGCAACAATCTCTTTATTTTTGCTAATGTAATAAGCATGTACAACAGTTTTCTTTTCCAGTCTACATATTCCCTGTGCTTGCAGGTAATAGCTGTCATCATACACACAAGTAGTAAAGTGTGATTATTATTTACACTATTCATAGTGGCGACATATTCTTTGAGCTCTGAGTGATCACTACATTAAAAACTTAGTTTTTTTTTCAGCGATGGCGGAAAGGAGAAAAATGTATCTAAATTTGCCCGTTTGGACCCATTTTTTACTTGCACCATTAAACAAGGATGAATCACTCTTTAAACTATTTGTCTGTCTGCGTTTTCCCTGTAAATCTCTTGATTTGTATCTAGCGTGTGGGTGAACCGGCTGCCTTCGGTGTATGACTGTGATTTTATGAGGCTTGATTAACTTGGCAATAAGATAGATTTAAAGCACCAAACCTGTATACTGCAGAATATTAAATGTGCACAGTTTACTCAGATTTTACTCTCTAAAACCAGACAGTTGATTAACCCTTTCTATGCCCGAGTAACTCGAAAACACAATAAAAAATAATATTTCTGTATTTTGATTACGTTTTTAATTTTTTAGGGAATCTGCATGGTGTGACATGCATAAATATACATAGAAAAGTCCCAAACCACTCACAATTATATGGCGACATTTCAGTAGCTCATCAGCACTGAAGATCTCAAAGATGGAGGGGGGGCAGATTTGTGCACCATTTGGTCACCCGGTAGGCATATTTGGATGGTCAGTCAATAAGAGCTCACGCTAACAGATTATGCCCCACCAGCCGACATTTTGTCCATTCTGATCTGGTACTGATTGGGACCAGCAATTATCTCAAGCACACACATGCAGTGGTTTGGGGATAATGCCCACTCTCCTGGACTGTCTGAGTAACAAATTTTGGGTAATTCTTCCACACTTTTGGGAGAGTACCATCCCCCTGTACAGAACCTGGCTTTTCTACTTATTTATACACATGCTGTGTAATGGTAATAGTGCCACCACACACTAGTGAAATACAATTGTAAACGTGATTTTACAGTGCTGGAACTTCTGAATTAGAGGCCCATTAGTTCATAGCCAGCAATAAAGATATGACTTGCGCGTTTTGTTGTAATACATTCTAAGTTTATGTCCAACTCTTGAGTCTCTATGTTCTGTTTTTTTTTTTGCAGAGCTCTCGTTCCGTGTTTGGATGTGCGGAGGAAACCTAGAAATCGTTCCCTGTAGCCGTGTTGGCCACGTGTTTAGAAAGCGTCACCCATATGAATTTCCTGATGGCAATGCTTTAACCTATATCAAGTACGTGATCATAACTGGTTTGTGGCTGTGTGTTAACGTTGGAAATTAGATTAAAGTTGGTAATAATGTGAGTGAGCACAGCCGATCATATGCAGCAAAGCATCATTTGTATCCACATTGTCACTCAATCTGATGCAAAATGACAGTGCCCTTCATGACATTAGTGGCCTGAAGTGTTCATTGTGACATTATAATATTCAGTAATGGTAGACAATTGTGACTCAGACAACTGAAGACAAACTTTCATCCAACTTGTTTGTTGGAAATCACAGTCATTTGCTCCTCAACCCCAGAAAACCAACAAAAACTCTTGTTCAGACAGGCGGGTTTATTTAAACAACTTGTCTGAAAGATCATTTTTGTTCTTTTTCCTGGGTTTGGGAGCAAATGACTTTTATTGTCATTTACTTCCATACATTGCCAGATTTGTATTTCAACCATCCAACTAGTTGATAAAAGTTGGTCACTACCTTGTTCACTGCTATTTTAGAGGGTATTTGTATTTTTTACCTATATTTTATTATTGTTAGTTATGTACCATTAAAATTAATTATATTTTATAAGCGCTCCTTAATTGTTTTGTTTAAACAAACAAACCTTACTATTTTTTTTTTATGCAAGGCATCCAGTTTGCCCTATAGGAGCTGCTATAAAATAAAACTAAACCTTTTATCTATAGGTGGCCAGCTTCAAGGTGGATAATCACTGTTGTTGCATGGTCTGACAACAAAGTACAACAATCATTACTGCACTCACAGACTAAGTTGGATGACTTACTGAAAAGTGAAAATAGTAATATGATAGTCACTGACAATGAAGATGGTAATATTTGTGGTCAATGAGGAAAGTCAGTGAGACTGGATTCTTCTTCAAAACAAACAGTGTTGGAGCTATTGAAGTTTAGTTTAAGGGGGAGATTCAACTGGTTGTGAACTAAGTTAGGAAATTGATTTGAGTTAACACATGTTTCAGAGGGGAAATCTTGGCTTTAAGGTACGCACCTCCAGAATAGGTGTTAACTTTGTAAAAGTACTTATTTTAATGTAAAAACTCTTGGGCTAAACATTAGTACCGTACCGCTGATGAATGGCATTGTATAAAGTTGTGTAAGTAGTAAATTCACTACATAAGTTGTGATACATTTTCACAACCTCCAATACTTTTCTTATGAAAATGCTTATCATTGTGACGCTAACTGACATCTGTAAATGCTTATCATTGTGACACTTACTGACATCTGTAAATGCTTATAGTTGTGACGCTTACATCTGAAAATGCTTATAGTTGTTCCACTTATTGACATTTGCAATTGTGCATAGTTCTCACTTTTACTGATAAATGAAGATGGTAATAATTGTGACACAAATATTTTAAGGTAATAAAATTTGCCCATCATGTTTTTTTTCAGGCACTTTGCACCAGTACTGTGCTGTATGAGTAGTAGGGGTGGTCTTCAGTATGCCGAATGACGGGATCCCGGCGCACAGTATACCGGCGCCGGAATCCCGACACCCAGCATACCGACAGCTATTCTTCCTCATGGGGGTCCACGACCCCCCTGGAGGAAGAATAAAATAGTGTACGCGCCACCGTGCCTGCAGCGTGGCGAGCGCAGCGAGGTCGCAAGGGGCTCCTTTGCACTCGCCACGCTGTCGGTATGCCGGCGGTCGGGCTCCCGGCGCCGGTATGCTGGTCGCTGGGAGCCCGGCCGCCGGCATACCATACTACACCCAGTAGTAGTACCTTGCTCTTTCCATTATCTAACTCTTAGGATGGAATATCTGATTTTGTAGCAAACTGCCATGTGTTATGGAGACACAATCAGCAGTTTCCAGACATAAATCAACACAAGTCATCATCCCAATTTTATTTTTTCATCTTACAAATAGAAAATTACTAATTTAGTCCTCCTGAAGTACAAAAATATGTGGATTTTTACCACCCAAATCACCTGATTATTACATTGTGTGATGCAGAGGGAAAAATAATCGTTATGGTAGACATACCGTGGATAACGCTATTTCTCCTAAGTCCACGGTATCCACAGGATAACATTGGGATATGAGGTAGCGACAGCGGATTGGCACCAATGATCAAAGCTTTCGGCCTCCCAGAATGCAATGGGCCAGTCCCCTATATCCCCGCCTCCTGGCTCAGGCAAATCGGTTGTTTATGATGCTCCTGCCTTGAGCTTTGGAAGAGAGCCCTAATCAGGCGAGAAGAACACACATGCACACCCTTCTGTACAAGAAGGAAGAGGTTAGAAGGTGGATTGGGATGTCCTAAAGCAAATTTAGTGGTGGGGCTGCTCCTGATTGGACAGGAGAATCCTACGCCCAAATTCAGCATCCTGAGAGGCAAAGTTATCAAAGGCATAATGTCTAATGAATGTGTTAATGGAAGACCATGTGGCTGCCTTACATATCTGTTCTGCTGAAGCACCACGTTGTGCTGCCCATGGCGGACCTACCTTACGAGTAGAGTGAGCAGAGACGTTAGCCGGAATCGGGAGATCAGCTTCAGAATATGCTTCTGAAATCGTCATCCAAAGCCATCTTGCCAGTGTCTGCTTGTCAACAGGCCATCCTCTCTTGTGAAATCTGTAGAGAACGAGGAGAGTGTCTGTCTCTCTGATGGCACTGGTACGATCCTCGTAGATCCTTAAGGCCCGGACTACGTCCAGTGATGCATCTCCCGCAGAAAGGTCTGGCCCTTAGGAAGATAACCAGATCTGGATCTGAGAACCGCTCTATCTGGATGAAAAATCAGAAAAGGAGGACGACCTAACAATGCCCCTAAATCTGAAACTCTTCTAGCTGAAGCAATAGCCTGTAGAAAGAGAACTTTAACTGTCAACCATTTAAGATCCACTCGCTTTAGTGGTTCAAATGGGGCCTTTAGGACTAAACTTACAGATGGAGCCTTTCTTATCTATGCCTGCCTAGTCGCAGGCGTGCATTCCCGGCGTGACTAGGCAATCCGTCCGCCTAGTCACGCCGGGAGTGCACAGAGCCGCTTCCCATTGTAAGCATCTCTGTCTGGGCACGGGCGCCCGCCCGGACAGAGACGCTCTCCAGACGGAGAAGCTCACAGTGACTAGGTGCACCAAGGCAGATGCGCCAGACGGAGCCACGACTAGCATGGCTCCATCTGTAATTCCCAAGGCACTGTAGGAGGAACAAAAGGAGGTTGAATGTGAAGCACTCCCTGGAAAAAAGTGCACACATCCTGAAGGTTAGTAATTTTCTTTTGGAACCATACAGTCAATGCTGACACCTGCACTCTCAAGGAAGCCACCCGTAGACCTTTGTCCATTCCTGCCTGAAGGAATACTAGGAGTCTGGAAACTCTGAATGACCTAGGGTCAAATTTCCGGTCACTGCATCATTGAATATAGGCTTGCCATATTCGGTGATAAATGTGAGTTGAGGAAGGTTTTCTTGCTCTAAGCATTGTTTGAATTACCTGTTGTGACAATCCTTTCAGGATGGAAGTCTCAAGTTCCACGCCGGATCCAGGTGTTTGTAATAGCAAGGACCCTAAGACAGTAGATCTGGAAGTTGAGGTAGTGGGAATGGATCATCCATCGACAGCCTCTGCAGATCTGTGTACCAATGTCTTCTGGGCCAAGCCAGAGCTATTAATACCACGGTGTCCCTTCCTTGTTTTGCCTTTCGCATCACCCTGGGTAACAGGGCGATTGGTGGAACACATAGGCCAGACGAAAGTCCCATCTTACTGACAGGGCATCCACAAAGGTCGCTCTTGGATCCTTTGTTCTTGACCCATATGCAGGAACTTTGTTTTTCTGACGGGACACCATTAGATCTATCTCCGGTAACCCCCACTTGTCTACCGGAGTTTGGAAGACCTGGGGGTCTACAGTCCATTCGTTTGCATGAATGGCGTGTTGACTGAGAAAATCCGCTTCCCAGTTTAGGACTCCCGGAATGAACACTGCGGACAAGGCAGGACGATGAAGTTCTGCCCACTTTAAAGTGTGACTTGCCTCATCATTGCGTTTTGGCTGTGAGTTCCTCCCTGATAGTTGAGGTACGCTACTGCCGTTCCATTGTCCGAGCAGATTTGAACTGGTTTCCCCTGAAGGATGTCCTTTGCCTGAATAAGTGCCATATATATGGCCCGAAGTTCCAATATATTTATTGGCAGGCAACTTTCTTCCTTGGTCCACTGCCCCTGGAAGCAACTCATTACTGACACCGCTCCCCAGCCCTAAAGGCTGGCATGTTGTCAGAATCTCCCAATCTGATATCCAAAAGGGTCTCCTTTTGTCCAGATGGATGTCTGTAGCCACCATGCTAATGACCTCTTTACTTCCAGAGTAGGAACCATAGTCTGAGTTTTTATTGTTTGATGGACCCATTCCATTTAGAATGGATCAGACGTTGTAGAGGCCTCGAGTGGAATGGAGCGTACTCCACCATGTTGAATGTCAACGCCATCAATCCCATCACACGCATTGCCACATGAATGGATACCTTTTGACTGTGTAGCAGCTCCTGAATCCTTGGCTGAATCTTGGATATTTTGTTTAGAGGTAAAATTACTCTCTGAAGCCCTGAATCTAACACAGCCACCAAGTGAGTCATCCGTTGTGATGGAACCAGGAACGACAGCCCAATTTATGAGCCAACCGTGTTTCTGCAATCTATTTTCTGTTGCAGATGACACTGAAGCAATTCCTGAGATTGTGCCAGGATTAATAAATCATCGAGGTATAGAAAAATTCTTATCCCCTGCTGATTGAGATAATCTGCCATTACCATCATATTTTTGGTGAATACTCTGGGAGCTGTGGCCAGTCCAAATGATAGGACCTAAAACTGAAAATGTTGCTGGAGGATAGCAAACCTGAGATAGCACTGATGGGATAGTGGTATAAGAACATGTAGGTAAGCATCCTGGATATCCAGGGATACCATAAAATCCTCTGGCTCCATGGCCAAAATAATGGAACGTAAAGTCTCCATATGAAACCGAGGCACCCAAATGTACTTGTTTAGCAATTTGAGATTGAGTATGGGCCGGAACGACCCATTTGGCTTCTGGACTAGAAACAGGTTGGAATAAAAACCTTGTCCTCATTGTGCAGGAGGAACTGGAATTATCATTCCTGACTGAAGCAACTTCTGAACTACCTCTTGCAAAGCCCTGGCCTTCAATTCCACTGAAGATGGGCTGGTACATAAAAACCTTTGAGGAGGGTGTTTCCAGAAAGCAAACTCATAACCATGAGAACGCTTCTTGCACCCAGGCATCCTTGGTGGACTGCCGCTAGATCTATGCAAAATGAATAAGTCGGCCTCCCACCCTGGGGTCCCCCAGGTGGAGGCCTGCACCATTAAGCTGATGGCTTATCTTGGAAGCCGGCCCTCTGGTAGCCCAATGCTTCTTAGTTTTACCAGACTCGTCAGATTGAGACTGTTTGCCATAACGCTTTCCTTTTTGCATTACCGTCCAACAGGGATGAAAAGCTGGAAATCTAGGCTTGGATTTGTATGCGGAAGGAAACCTCACCTTTTTGGAGTCTGCCTCTGATTCCAAAATACTGTTTAATTCTTTACCAAAAAGAATATCTCCAGTAAAGGGCAACAACTCTAGAACCTACTTACATACGTAGCCAAACTGCTCTGTGAGCTGCTACTGCTGAAGCTCATGCTTGGGAGGCAATTGTACCCATATCCAAGGCTGCTTCTTCCATAAAAATAGCCGCCTGTTTGATATGTGCAATATGGGATTTTTGCTCTCTAGATGCCAATGAAAGATCATCCTCCAATGCATCAGCCCAGGCTGCCACTGCTTTTTCCATCCAGGCTGAAGCCATGATTGATCTTACGATTGCTCCAGACAAGGAAAAAATTATTAAAAAAAACAAAACATCTATTTTCCTATCCGTGACATCATTTAATGAAGTTGAAGGCAGAGGTAATGTAGATTTTCGCACCAATCGAATGACATGCGTATCTACTTTGGGAGCCACCTCCCTTTTTTAAACAGTCCTCAGCCGGAGGAGGATAATTGGAATTTCATTTCTTTGTAATTCTAAACTTCTTACTGGGTGTAACCCAAGCCTCTTGCATAATTTCTGTCAGCTGTCCTGACCCAGGAAACTCAGTCCTAACTATTTTGGGACATTTAAACACAGGTGCCTTAAATTTTAACAAAGGCTCTGCTGCCTCCTCTAAGGATAGAATGGCTTTCATAGCACTAATTAGCTCAGGTATGTCCTCTGAGCCGAGTCCTTCATCCTCATCTCTGTATGCAGACCCGGAGTGCGATGAGTCCTCATCTGAAACATGTGTAGACTGTGAAGATGTTGCTTTAGGTGTATGTGATTTACTTACCACCGGCCTTTCAGCCTGTTTTTATTGAGAAGCTGTCGATTCCTGTACTGGATGTGATAAACCCCAGGTGGAATGTTACATGTAAGGGTTAATAGGGTAACATATCGCTGGTATAGGAGCTGACATTATCCGCACAGCTACACTGGATAATGTTTGTGCAAAGGTCGCCCATGGGGGTTCAACTTGAACCTGTGCCTGCCTCTGATTATTCAAGAGGATTTAGTGAAAGCTAAAACAATTTGCACATAATCCATTTTGAACCAGATCCTTAGAGGTTAACCCAGCTTTGCAAGACAAACATGATATGAGTGTTGGTGCTGCTGTGGAGAGTATCCTCCTCACCCTTGCCTCTCTTAGACATGATAAATACAGTGGGGCAAAAACGTATTTGGACAGCCACCGATTGTGCAAGTTGACCCACTTAAAAAGATGAGAGAGGTCTGTAATTTCCATCATAGGTACACTTCAACTGTGAGAGACAGAATCTGAAAAGAAAAAAAAACCCAGGAAATCACATTGTATGATTTTTAAACAATTTACTTGTATATTTTTGTGGAAAATATATATTTTGACACCAACCAAGCAGCAAATTTTCTGTCTCTCTCAGACCTGTTACTTCTTCTTTAAGATGCTCTTCTACCCTCCACTCGTTACCTGTATTAATGGCACCTGTTTGAACTGGTTATCTGTATAAAAGACACCTGTCCACTGTCACGATCCGGGTATCTGGACGCCATTTCTTACCCATCAGATGCCTCCTAAGGCTGGCTCAGCGCTCCAGGACCGGATCCCATCTGTTATCCTGATGTGTACATTCCTGTATCCTCTCCTGTCACTCTGGGACGCTGTCACAGTAAACGCCATATTACACCTGGCATGGCGTCTCCCGCGGCCTCCACCGCCGTCCCTGAACTTCTGCATGCAGAGTGTCTGAGTGGCGATTACGTCAGCCGCGGCCTCCGCTGTGTCCGCGTGGTTGGATGTGCATCTGTCAGCCTGGCGCCTCCTGTCTCCGGTGGCCGGCGCCGCCATTACTGTTTTCATTACCACATGGATTACAAACCAAACTTCCCTCCAAGTGTCTGCATGGGCGCAGCCATCTTGGATTCTGTCAGCTGATCATTTCCACCAATCTGTTCTCAGTATTGATAATCTGCATAATTGCCTAGCCAATCCCTTCCTTGCTGCAGGTATAAATACACTGTGCCTGAGCAAGGAAGGCGTCAGTGCTTTGGTTGTCAAACCTAGTTCCTGTTTGTCTCTCTCCTGTGATTGTCTTCCAGGTTCCAGCTCCTGTCTCAAGACTTCCACCATAGAGACCCGCACCAGCATTCCACCTGCGGTGTAGCCTGACTCTCCAATCCATTGTGGATTCATCTGTTTCCAGCTACAACATTACCTGCTTCCAGCTCAGCTTCCAGCAGAGTACAGCTTCTCTTAAAGGGCCGGTGTCCTTTCTACACTTTACCACTCTCCACCGGTATTATTATTTCTCCGCTCTCAAGTTCTACATTTCAGTTCATATTTCATCGCTCCCAAGTTCATTTATTATTTAACTGGTTCCAGCCAGTATCCACTCCGTGCTAACAACAGTCTGGTTCCAGCCAGTATCCACAGCAGCCGTTTTATCTTCAGCAACCCAGCTTTTCCTGGAACACCAGCTGGCACAATCCTGGGTTATCTCCATTGCTACAGTCGGGCCTGGTAAGGACTTTCCATCTAGAAGATTATAAGAACTATCTCACACTACCAGTGCCCTGTGGCTCCTGCCATCCTGTAGTACCCAGGAACTGTATTTATTCTTTGCTGACTTTTACGTTTTCTTTTACTGCTGCTGTGTTGCGGAGTTGTCATAATAAACATCATTGACTTTTATCCAAGTTGTCGTGGTCACGCCTTCGGGCAGTTATTATTCATGTTACTTACATGTCCAGGGGTCTGATACAACCTCCCAGGTTCCGGTACATCTCAGCCCCTACAACTGAGGCTGCCTCCCGTCAGCTCAGGCCCTCAGTTGTGACATCCACACCCTCAAACAGTCAGACTGCTACCTCTCCACCATGGCTGAGACCAGAGAGCTGTCTGAGGACACCAGGGACAAAATTGTAGAGCTGCACAAGGCTGGGATGAGCTACTCGACAATAGGCAAGCAGCTTGGTGAGAAGAGATCAACTGTTGGTGCAATTATTAAAAAATGGAAGAAATACAAGATCACTGACAACCTCCCTCGACCTGGGGCTCCATGCAAGATCTCACCTCATGGGGTATCAATGATCTTGAGAACGGTGAGAAATCAGCCCAGAACTACACGGGGGGACCTGGTCAATGACCTCAAGAATGCTGGGACCACAGTCACAAAAGTTACCATTAGTAACATACTAAGTCGTCATGGATTGAAATCCTGCAGCGCCCGAAAGGTCCCCCTGCTTAAGCCAGCACATGTCCAGGCCCGTCTAAAGTTTGCCAGTGACCATCTGGATGATCCAGGGAAGGATTGGGAGAATGTAATGTGGTCAGATGAGAGCAAAATCAAACTTTTTGGTATAAACTCCAATCGCCGTGTTTGGAGGGAGAAGAATGATGAATGGCATCCCAAGAACACCATACACACTGTGAAGCATGGGGGTGGAAACATGCTTTGGGGCTGCTTTTCTGCAAAGGGAACAGGATGACTGATCCGTATTAAGGAGAGGATGAATAGGGTCATGTATCGTGAGATTTTGGGCAAAAACCTCCTTCCCTCAGTAAGAGCATTGAAGATGGAACGTGGCTGGGTCTTCCAGCATGACAATGTCCCCAAATACACCGCCCGGGCAACTAAGGAGTGGATCCGTAAGAAGCATTTCAAGGTCCTGGAGTGGCCTAGCCAGTCTCCAGACCTCAACCCAATAGAAAATCTGTGGAGGGAGTTGAAAGTCTGTGTTGCCCAGCGACAGCCCCAAACATGACAGATCTAGAGAAGATCTGCATGGAAGAGTGAGCCAAAATACCTGCTACAGTGTGTGCAAACCTGGTCAAGAACTACAGGAAATGTTTGACCTCTGTAATTGCCAACCGAGGTTATATTGAGTTAAACTTTTTGATTGTCCAAATATTTATTTTCCGCAAGAATATACAAATAAATTGTTTAAAAATCATACAATGTGATTTCCTGGTTGTTGTTTTTCTAGATTCTGTCTCTCACAGTTTAAGTGTACCT
This sequence comes from Pseudophryne corroboree, assembly GCF_028390025.1. Taxonomy (NCBI): domain Eukaryota; kingdom Metazoa; phylum Chordata; class Amphibia; order Anura; family Myobatrachidae; genus Pseudophryne; species Pseudophryne corroboree. The sequence continues at coordinate 127,948,530 of NC_086455.1, forward strand.
ATGATGGAAATTACAGACCTCTCTCATCTTTTTAAGTGGGTCAATTCGGTGGCTGTCCAAATACTTTTTTGCCCCACTGTAAATCGCACACCTGTACAATATTAACTACACAATTTGTGACTGCAATCACTTTAAAATTTGTTAAAGTGACATACAATCCGATCCCTTCCTGCTTTGCACCAGCATTGAGGATCGGAATACACAGAAACTGACAGAATCATAGTAAAGTCAGCAATCACACTAGCAATCAGTCACAGGTTATACATTAGTATAATAATCAATATGAGCACATAATCAACTACATATACATTTCAAGTATGTAGGAGAAACATATTACTGCATTACCTTATATAGGAGTTTAACATATTCAGTCACACAGGGAAAGAAACAGCAGCAATAGTTTACAGACTCATATGCATCAGGCACTTATCCAACTATTTGTACTCAAAGGTAGATAGAGACTTAGTGCTGTATCACCCGGTTGAGGAGAGTGGGATACAGGGAGACTTCACCCCGCTTCCAGGATCGATTAATACATTTGTGAATGCTGAGTGGATCCAGACGCTATTAGTGTACACAACCGCCCCGTGAACCTACAGTGAACACAGATGCCCAAGTGAACACCGACGCACCAGTCACACAGCCGCCTATGCTGCGAGTTTGCCCTTTAAGATGGAAGCGGGAACACAGTTCGTGACGGGAGACTCGGAGGAAACTGGTCATGAACCGGGGGAGGGGCGACCAAGGGAGCGTCTAACTCTCCACTGCTGACATCAACCCTAGTGATTGCAGCCTCATACTACCCCTGGAGCCTATGATCCCTGAGGCCTAGCGCTGGTGCACCCGAGGTGGGAGCCGCGTCAGCAATTGTTCGGTAGTCTCCATCTCGAAACAGTGCAGCTGTGTCTCACCTTTCCCCTACTAAATGGAACGGATGCCTTACCTTCTCCCCTTGCTCCGGCCACAGCCTGGTAATGTCTGCTGGACTTTCTAGTACACAGACTCCCGTTGAAACAGAACTGTACACGTGGGTAAGCATTGGCGTGACCCGGCGGGGAGTTGTTGGAGCGACTCTTTCTAAGGTACGTATAAGACCCTTTTTAAAAAGATCGGTCAAAAAATGTCAGACTATAAAAATTAAATAATAAAAAGCTTATGGCTGCTAAAAACCAGCAGCCCATTGACCATGGTCCGGCTCCTGATGCACCAACAAAAAAACTGATTTGCCTGAGCCAGGAGGCGAGGATATAGGGGACTGGCCCGTTGCATTCTAGGAGGCCAAAAGCTTTGATCGTTGGTGCCAATCCGCTGTCGCTACCTCGTATCCCACTGTTATCCTGTGGATAATCTGTGGACCCTGCAGGAGAAATAGTAATAGATATACAGTAAAGAACGAAAAAAGGTCAGGGGCTCGTGGGAAAATCCATACCCCCATGCCATGCAGCAATACCCCCTGACCCATTACTTATCACACTAGGGCATGCACAGTGCTTCGGGAGCTACTAGACACGTCCCACTGCCTCACTCCAGTGATTAGACACCGATTGCATGGGCACAACATTTATTATTTTGCTTGCTGTATGGGGCAATGGGGCCTTCCAACCTCCCACACCCACCCCTCCCCTTCCTCCCCATGCACACACACCGCAAAGACACTGTGACAGCGCACGAAAAGCGTGACTGTCCCCCCATAATCTGGATAGTTGGGAGGTGAGCTGTTACATTCCTCTCTCTGTCTGAGGAGTCAGTGTTACCTCAGTTCACCTTCTCACATCATAACACTGTCTCTGTTACATCAGACTTGTCTTCACTTACTCTCATACGAGTGGACAGATTATGAACCATCAGGGTTTGAAGAAAGATAACAAGAAATGTTCCGTTAATGCTTTTTAATAATTCATTTACATCAGCTTCTCATTATAATGGATATTATTTTATAGTCCTGACGTGGAATGTGATGCTTGGATAGAGGGCAGAATGCCAGGAAACATTTAAATTAGATTTATAGATTGATGCTCTTTCTCAACATAAAAACAGAGTGAAACAAAAACACACTGGAAACGTGCATCAGAGTATTATATGTTTTGAATAAAATTGTACAGCACAAGAGACAAGTAAAAAAGGGTGATGAAGTCAACATACAGGGTGTAGTACTGATTCGATTACCAGAATTGTCAGATATACACAGGGCTTAAAGTGGTCCTGATGAGGTGGTGGAACTCATGGAGGAGGACCATGGAGGCACCAGGACCTGAGGAAGGAGTAGGTGGCTGCAGCTCATCAGCAACACTAGTGCCGCCTGTATCATCGATTGACGCAGATGATGGGGTGGGCTTTTCTGTTAGAATTACTGTGCAGGGCAATGGAGATGGTGGAACTAGCTACCCATACCATAACAGGTGGTGGAACTCAGTTCCACCTCGTCCCCCCCCCCACTTTAACCCCTGGATATACAGTATTTGAAAGTTTCTATCATGTCTCCCTTTCCCATCTCTGCTCTAAACTATACATATTAAAATCTTTTAGTCTTTCCTGGTAAGTTTTGTTGTGTAGTCCATGCACCATTTTAGTTACCCTTTTATACAGTCTCTAATGTACTTATATCCTTCTGGATATATGGTCTCCAGAACAGTATTCCAGATGAGGCCGTACCAATGACCTATACGTTGGCATTAATACTTCTTTCTTTCTGCTGCTGATTCCTTTTCCTATGCAACCAAGCATCTGACTAGCCTTCCTCATTGCTTTGTTACATTGCTTACCTGCATTTAGGCCACCTGAAACAGTGACTCCTAGATCCCATTCCTCCCCAGTAGTTTAAAAAAATGTTGGTAGCTGTTCAGTCTAATTAGTAATGTCATACAAATGCATGAAAGGGAGTGGTTATTCTTGACAAGGAATAAAACACTGGTATCCCCCAGCACACGGAATGACATCAGGAACAAGATTTGAAAACTACATGGTGGTACATAATTCAGATATCTCAGTTGCATATATTTGCGAAGACATGGTAAGCCTCCAGGCCAACGTCACGGCATCTCTGATACTGGAGTTCCCTAAGTCCAAGTCAGAGGTGCAGAACCCCACAAACCAGTAAGGACTAGCCACCCCAGGGCAGCATACCAGTGAGAAGCTCAGGTGTTAGTGGTTGTTAATAAGAAAGTAGCAAAAGATATGTAATAAAAGGTGATACACAAGTGAAAGCTGTAATTAAAATGCTGAAAGGAGTAATATTAGTAGAACAATTATTTGAAGGTGTTTAAAAAAAAAAAAGGTGCTAAATAAAATGTTATAGTGTGCTACCCCATTCTGGTGATACTAAAATAATGCGAAAAGGGTGGTAAAACGCCCTTTTTCACATTATTTTAGTAAAAATAATTTTGATAAATATGTCCATTGATATCACTGGAGGTATCCCATCTGGCCCTATTGATTTATCTCCTTTCAGTTATGAAAGTTCTGTTAGGACTTTCTCCTCTGTAATATACTTATATCTACCTCATTTTTATGAATATACTTGCAGCTTAACTGTGGCCCTTCCCCTCTCTTTCGATAATGAATACTGAGCAAAAATAATTAAAATGATCTGCTATGACATTGTCTCCCTCAACAAGGCTCCCACTCTCATTGTCTTTAGACTTATTATTTTTCCTTTTGGTTTTCTCCTTTCACTTATATTTCTTTGCACATCTGATTACCTTCTTAAACTCCTTCTATCTAATACCCCTTTTCCACCTGAGTACCGTGTTCGATCCGGGATGTTTAACCCGGCTACAACCCGTGTCGGCCCCCCCGTTTACACTGCACTTCGACACAGGTTATTCCCGTGTCTGATCTGTTTCCACGTAACCCGGGTAAGCTCTGTAAAAGCCTACTGATGTCATTACAAATGGACTTTTTACTGTCTCATCAAGATGATGTCATCAAAAGGCCCAAAAGGGAGGGGTGGGGCCTGCTCACAGCATTGCAGCAATGGACGCCGATGCAGTAGCTGTGTCTATCATGGAGTCGCAGACTGTTTGCAGTTTACTGCTGCTTATTTCTGCTACAGACAGCTTGATGCAGCTTCTGACCTTGTGCTACCTACTGCTGAGCTTGAGAAGGAGGGCTCAATTCTTTGCCGAGAGGGCTACCTATCAACGCAAATATTTGAAAAGGAGGAGAGCGCTGATATCATCCACTTTTATTTCTCTCATAACAATGAACTCTACACCAAGCCGCTGCAATACCTGTGTACAGCGACTTGCATCCGCGTTTTTTTGCACGCTGCTGCGGTGCCTGCATGTGCCCAGCGTGTCTCCCAGGAATGACATCATCTTCCTGAGCCCCAGAAGCACCAATCAGCATCTCAGAGCGTTACTTGTGTCTGAAAACATGTGTAATGACCATTTCCTCTGCACAGTTACCCGTGTCATTACCGTGTTCAACCCAGGTAGCAATCCGGGTAGGATTCCCGGGTCACTCAACCCGTGTTGAGCCGTTTCCACCTACTAAAAACCTGTGTTGATGCGCGCCCCCGTGTAAAAACACGGTAAAAAAAGCTAGTGGAAAAGGGGTATTACAAGATATACCTCTTTGTCTGCATTATCCTGTTACAAGGGGATATTTATGGAGGGAAGCTGAAAGAAAAATAATAACCTCTTAGTGGGGGCACTCTTGTGAATCTTGAAATAATTAAAATAACTTTTATTAAATACATTAAAAAAAAAAGAATTTTGTGTCTCCTGAATATTTGTATGTAACATACATGAGAGGACAAGAAGCTAGAAAGCGCCATGTATAAGAAGTAGGAACGCTGTTTTGTTTTTGTATTGAGAAACTATATCTGGCTACAATTAGGTAATCAATAATGCCTTATACTTACCACCAGCTAGCTAATCAAAGGTGCACCTATACCTTCTTTTAAGGATTTCCTGTCGACAATCACATAGCTACACTTTGGACTTGATTGCCATTCAATATCTTGTATATCTCACAGTAATACATACTCTGACCATTTGAAGCCTTATCTGTGGTGGTTTCTTAGAATACTAGAGATCATTACACTGGTGATTCAGCTTAACAGAGAGTGAGTATTTTTCAGGTCCTTCCACCATCTGCGGATTTATTTAAATCTAGAAATCCTATTATTGATAACATTACTTTCTATTTTACTACATACGAATTAGAGGCAAAAATACTATTACCTAATGTCACGAACCTCGGGCAGCGGCGACCGCGCTTGTCCCTGCGGGTGGCCTGGTCTGCCCGGCGCCTCTCTTCCCCTGTCAGTCTCCGGCTTCAGCGGCGGGTCGGCGCTGCTCTCCGGCGGCTTCCCGGAAGCAAGGGCGCCGCCATCACAAGCAAGGGCAAGGAGGCGGAGCAGGTCTGACGTCACCTGCCTGCTCCGCCAATCAGGCTAGGGCGGGGAATTTAAAATCAGATACCAGGCAGAGATCCGATGCCTGAGTATCTTCGTTTCTCCTGTGGAAGCTATGATCCAGAGCTCCCTCGTCCCTGCAAGCATCCTGTGCTTCCAAGCATCCTGTCCCTGCAAGCATCCTGTGCTTCCAAGCATCCTGTCCCTGCAAGCATCCTGTGCCTACAAGCAACCTGTGCTTCCAAGCATCCTGTGCCTACAAGCACCTCCGTGCCTCCAGTTACCTCCGTGTCTCCAAGCACCTCGTGCCTCCAAGCACCTCCGTGCCTCCAAGCACCTCCGTGCCTCCAAGCACCTCGTGCCTCCAAGCACCTCGTGCCTCCAAGCACCTCCGCGCCTCAAGCACCTCCGTGCCTCCAGTTACCTCCGTGCCTCCAGTTACCTCCGTGCCTCCAGTTACCTCCGTGCCTCCAAGCACCTCCGTGCCTCCAAGCACCTCGTGCCTCCAAGCACCCCGTGCCTCCAAGCACCTCCGCGCCTCAAAGCACCTCCGTGCCTCCAGTTACCTCCGTGTCTCCAAGCACCTCGTGCCTCCAAGCACCTCGTCCCTCCAAACACCTCGGTGTCTCCAAACACCTCCGTGCCTCCAAGCACCTCCGTGCCTCCAAACACCTCCGTGCCTCCAAGGGTCTCCCAGCACTCCCTGTACTCCCAGTACCTCAGTGCCTTCAATACCACAGTGTCTCCAATATCTCAGTACCCCAGCCTTCATTATTTCTACAAGTCTTGTCTTACAGGAGACCTACAAGAATTCCTCTGGGCCTCCCGCCTGCCGTCTTAGTTCTGCATGAGGAAGACCTACATCCGGCCATCTCTACTACGACCCAGTGGCGGTTCCTCTTCCCGGTCATCGGAAGAAGCCCCGAGTCCACAACACTCCCAAACCAGGTCAGTGATAGTATACTCAGGCCACATGGACTCGGGGGATCGGAACACGGACTCTAGTGCCATCCAGAACCTGGCTTCTCGAGTGCAAAGTCAGGAAGCAGCACAAGGTCAGGTGATGCAGTACCTCCAGCAGTTGTCCGGGCGTCTGGATCAGATTCAGGCGTCTCTGGCCTCAGTAATTCCGGCTCCTGTTCCAGCAGTCGCACCAGTTGCCGTTGCCAGCAATGTTCAACCATCGGCCGGTGTCACTCCACGCCTTCAGTTGCCTACTCCGTCCCGCTATAATGGGAATCCCAAAAATTGTCGTGGTTTCTTGAACCAGTGCGAGGTACATTTCGAGCTACTTGCACACAACTTTCCTACAGACCGGTCCAAGGTAGCATATATTATTTCTCTGTTGGAAGGTTCTGCTTTGGATTGGGTGTCTCCATTATGGGAACGATCTGATCCCATGGTTTCCAACTACACCAACTTCATCTCGTCCTTTCGAAGGATTTTCGACGAGCCCGGCAGAATGACCACTGCTTCTTCCGATTTGCTCCGTGTTCGGCAGGGCGCCCGTTCCGTGGGCCAGTACGTGGTTCATTTCCAGACCATTGCTTCCGAACTACGCTGGAATAATGATGCCCTGAGAGCTGCCTTCTGGAACGGTCTTTCCGACCGGCTGAAAGACGAGCTGGTTACTAGAGATCTGCCGGATCCATTAGAAGATTTGATTTCCCTTTGCGTCAAGGTGGATCTTCGGATGCAGGAGCGTGGAAGAGAACGTAACCGTTCGGATCGTTCCAGGTTCCGGAATCCTACTCCTAGGCCGGTGGCCTCACCTAGCTCAGATGAGCCCATGCAAATTAACCGCTCCCGACTGTCTCCGGAAGAACGACAGCGTCGTCGTGAGGGTAAACTCTGCCTTTACTGTGGAGCCGCAGATCATTTTCTTAAATCTTGTAAAGTCCGTCCGGGAAACGGGCAGACCTAGCTTGTTCCGGAGGAGTCAAGCTGGGAGTTACGACAAAAGCTTCTCCAACTTCGGACTGCTTGCTTCCAGTAACTCTAGTCTCCAATTCAGTCTCCAGGTCTTGTGAAGCCCTATTGGATTCCGGAGCTGCAGGGAACTTCGTTTCTTCCTTCTGTGCCCAAAGTTTGGGTTTAAAGTTACGGCCTATCGAGCGGCCAATTTCACTGACGGCTATCAACGGGACTAGAATTTCCAAAGGTCTCATAATGTGGCGCACGGGGCCAGTTAAGCTGCGGGTCGGGGCTCTACATCAGGAAGATTTGGAACTCTTGGTAATCCCAGAAATGCCCCATGATCTGGTTCTTGGAATGCCTTGGCTGAAAAGTCATAACCCCCACATCGATTGGAAGTCGTCACAAATTCTGTCCTGGAGTTCCTTTTGTCACACTAATTGTCTTACTCCTGTTTGTCCGCTCCGTGTTACCTCCAAAACGGATGAAGAGCACATTCCGGAGGCATATCAAGGGTACAAGGACGTATTTTCGGAACAAGCTGCTGACCTGTTACCACCTCACAGGCCTTGGGACTGCCCTATTGACCTTGTCCCAGGGAAGACGCCACCTCGTGGTCGCACATATCCTCTGTCTCTTCCCGAGACTCAAGCCATGTCGGAGTATATTAAGTCCAATATGCTCAAGGGATTCATTCGCCCCTCTTCCTCCCCTGCTGGTGCAGGCTTCTTTTTCGTGAAGAAAAAGGACGGGGGGTTGAGACCATGCATCGACTACCGCGGCCTAAACGACATTACTATTAAGAATAAATACCCCTTGCCACTAATCACAGAGTTATTTGATAGGGTTCGTGGTGCCCGCATTTTTTCAAAACTCGACTTGAGAGGAGCTTATAATCTTATACGCATCCGAGAGGGGGATGAATGGAAGACTGCCTTTAATACCCGAGATGGGCATTACGAATACTTGGTGATGCCGTTTGGTCTTAGTAATGCTCCCGCGGTTTTCCAGGGATTCGTCAACGAAATCTTTCGTGATATGCTGTATCAGAGCGTTGTGGTATATCTGGACGACATACTGATTTTTTCCAAGAATCTTGTCGAACACAGGACTCAAGTCAAAGAGGTGCTACACCGTTTACAAGAGAATCATCTCTACGCCAAGCTTTCCAAATGTACCTTTGAAGTAACATCTATTCCGTTCCTCGGTTATGTCATCTCGGGGACGGAGCTTCGCATGGATCCGGAAAAGTTGTCGGCCATTCGTGATTGGACTCAGCCTCTTTCCCTGAAAGCAATACAAAGGTTCCTGGGCTTTGCGAACTACTACAGGAAATTCATTAAAGGTTTCTCCACCATTGTTGCACCCATTACTGCCCTGACGAGAAAGGGTTCTAATCCTAGTTTGTGGCCTCCGGAAGCCATTGTAGCTTTTTCTCGCTTAAAGTTAGCTTTCACGACGGCTCCAGTTCTCCAACAACCAAATTTCGAGGAACCCTTCTTCTTAGAAGTTGATGCATCTTCAGTCGGGGTGGGGGCTGTCCTCTCCCAGCATTCCTCTGATAAGAAATTACATCCGTGTGGCTTCCACTCTCGTAAATTCTCTCCAGCCGAACGAAATTACTCTATTGGAGACCAGGAACTCTTGGCAATCAAATCTGCCTTGGAAGAATGGAGATATCTTCTAGAAGGGGCTAAACATGTGTTTACCATCTACACGGATCACAAGAATTTACTGTACATCAAATCCGCACAATGTTTGAATCCTCGCCAGGCGAGATGGGCACTTTTCTTTTCCCGATTCTCGTTCATTATCAAGTACCGTGCCGGGACTCTCAATATTAAAGCAGATGCGCTTTCCCGTTCACAGGTTCCCACAGACGAGGATGAACCTCCGGAGCGGGGTTTAATTCTGAATCCAGTTTCTGTCTCTGCTGCTTTAACTACTCCAGCTCCTCCTCCTGGAAGAATGTCCGTACCAGCTAGATTCCGCCCAGGAATACTACGGTGGGTCCATAACTCCAAGTTTTCCGGTCATCCCGGCGCTCAGAAGATGTACAAGTTTCTGCAAAGGTCTTACTGGTGGAACACCATGAGGAAGGATGTACAAGATTGCGTTAATTCATGTCCCCAATGTACACAACATAAATCTCCTCGTCTGCCTCCTGCAGGGTTACTTCGTCCTCTGCCTATCCCTGTGAGACCCTGGACTCACATTTCCATGGACTTCATCACTGACTTGCCCTGTTCCAAGGGTTGCAACACCGTTTGGGTTATCGTTGACCGTTTTTCGAAGATGGCACACTTTGTGCCCTTGACTGGTCTTCCGACAGCACCGAAACTGGCTCTATTGTTTATCCGAGAACATTTTCGTTTGCATGGGTTGCCACAAGAGATTGTTTCTGACCGTGGAGTACAGTTCACCGCCAGGTTTTGGAAAGCCCTTTGTTCAACTCTACACATTAAACTTAAGTTTTCGTCGGCTTATCATCCCCAAACAAATGGACAAACGGAACGAGTCAATCAAGATCTAGAGACTTTTCTTCGGTTGTATCTCTCTCCTTCACAGGACAACTGGGTGGAGTTGTTGCCTTGGGCGGAGTTTGCCCATAACCATTTGTTTCATTCTTCCACTGGGGAATCACCATTTTTCGTCAACTACGGGTTCCATCCCCGTGTTCCGGAATTTCCAAGCCTTCCGATAATAGAGGTTCCTGCTGTAGCGTCCACTCTACGACACTTTGGACAAATTTGGAGAAAGGTTCATGCTAATCTTAAGCAGGTTTCTGTTCGGTACAAGTTCTTTGCAGATAAGAAACGGCAAGCCGCACCTCAATATAAAGTTGGGGACAGGGTATGGCTGTCCACACGGAATCTCCGGTTGAAGGTGCCCACCATGAAATTCGCTCCAAGGTTCATCGGTCCTTACCCTGTGCTACAAGTCTTAAATCCTGTGGTCTGTAAACTGGGTTTGCCTGCCCATCTTCGCATACCTAACGCCTTCCATGTTTCTCTACTCCGTCCCCTCATACTGAATCGATTCCACTCAGCACTCCCAAGGCCAACGTCCGTAGTGGCAGAAGCTGGAGCGGAGTTTGAAATCAAAGCTATTCTGGACTCTCGTTATCTTCATAAAAAATTACAGTACTTGGTGGACTGGAAGGGTTATGGACCTGAGGAGAGAAGTTGGATTGGGGCTACTGAAGTAACGGCTCCTCGTCTGATTCGGATCTTCCACTCCAGACATCCGACTAAGCCCGGGAAGTGTCCAGGGGCCACTCCTGGAGGAGGGGGTACTGTCACGAACCTCGGGCAGCGGCGACCGCGCTTGTCCCTGCGGGTGGCCTGGTCTGCCCGGCGCCTCTCTTCCCCTGTCAGTCTCCGGCTTCAGCGGCGGGTCGGCGCTGCTCTCCGGCGGCTTCCCGGAAGCAAGGGCGCCGCCATCACAAGCAAGGGCAAGGAGGCGGAGCAGGTCTGACGTCACCTGCCTGCTCCGCCAATCAGGCTAGGGCGGGGAATTTAAAATCAGATACCAGGCAGAGATCCGATGCCTGAGTATCTTCGTTTCTCCTGTGGAAGCTATGATCCAGAGCTCCCTCGTCCCTGCAAGCATCCTGTGCTTCCAAGCATCCTGTCCCTGCAAGCATCCTGTGCTTCCAAGCATCCTGTCCCTGCAAGCATCCTGTGCCTACAAGCAACCTGTGCTTCCAAGCATCCTGTGCCTACAAGCACCTCCGTGCCTCCAGTTACCTCCGTGTCTCCAAGCACCTCGTGCCTCCAAGCACCTCCGTGCCTCCAAGCACCTCCGTGCCTCCAAGCACCTCGTGCCTCCAAGCACCTCGTGCCTCCAAGCACCTCCGCGCCTCAAGCACCTCCGTGCCTCCAGTTACCTCCGTGCCTCCAGTTACCTCCGTGCCTCCAGTTACCTCCGTGCCTCCAAGCACCTCCGTGCCTCCAAGCACCTCGTGCCTCCAAGCACCCCGTGCCTCCAAGCACCTCCGCGCCTCAAAGCACCTCCGTGCCTCCAGTTACCTCCGTGTCTCCAAGCACCTCGTGCCTCCAAGCACCTCGTCCCTCCAAACACCTCGGTGTCTCCAAACACCTCCGTGCCTCCAAGCACCTCCGTGCCTCCAAACACCTCCGTGCCTCCAAGGGTCTCCCAGCACTCCCTGTACTCCCAGTACCTCAGTGCCTTCAATACCACAGTGTCTCCAATATCTCAGTACCCCAGCCTTCATTATTTCTACAAGTCTTGTCTTACAGGAGACCTACAAGAATTCCTCTGGGCCTCCCGCCTGCCGTCTTAGTTCTGCATGAGGAAGACCTACATCCGGCCATCTCTACTACGACCCAGTGGCGGTTCCTCTTCCCGGTCATCGGAAGAAGCCCCGAGTCCACAACACTCCCAAACCAGGTCAGTGATACCTAACTCTAAAGCTGGGTACACACAGTGCTATATGCTCCTTGGGAGATAGCGTTTTCCCTTGAACTGCTGGGAAAACTACATAGTGCATACACACTGAACAATATCATTCAGTGATGTCATGCTGCCACAATCTCCAACATGCAGTATGTGATGATATCCTTAGATCGACCTCATGTTCGGACGATAGGTGTTATCTTTAACGATATTGGGGGTCATTCCGAGTTGTTCGCTCGCTAGCAGTTTATAGCAGCCGTACAAATGCTATGCCGCCTCCCACTGGTAGTGTATTTTAGCTTAGAAGAAGTGCGAACGAAAGGATCGCAGAGCGGCAGCAAAGATTTTTTTGTGCAGTTTTAGAGTAGCTCAATACCTACTCAGCGCTTGCGATGACTTCAGACTGTTCAGTTCCTGTTTTGATGTCAAACACACCCTGCGTTCGCCCAGCCACGCCTGCGTTTTTCCTGGCACTCCTGCGTTTTTCTGAACACTCTCTGAAAACGGTCAGTTGACACCCAGAAACGCCCTCTTCATGTCAATCACTCTGCGGCCAGCAGTGCGACTGAAAAGCTTCGCTAGACCCTGTGTGAAACTACATCACCCGTTGTAAAAGTAAGTCATGCGTGTGCATTGCGCCGCATACACATGCGCAGAAGAGCTGTTTTTTTTGCCTCATCGCTGCACAGCGACCAAAGGCAGCTAGCGATCAACTCGGAATGACCACCATTGTGCGTACACACTGGATGATCATCGTAACGATGTGTCGTTATCGTCAACATTGTTCAAAAAATCGTCTAGTTTGTGATACAATTTCCAAAACATTTTTTTTTTTTTTTTACCTTCTTATTGAAAGCCGAAACCTGCTAAGAATTTTAGTGCCTTTTATTCCTCTCCCTCACTAGTGGTCACATAATTAGTACTATACAACTAATCCTAAGTCCACATTTAATGTGCCTCCAAATCACACCTATAAGAAGCTGTCACAAATGAACACTCAATATTTTCACCCAGGTTGGCATAGGTGAAAAGAGGTGAGGGAAAGAGCGTAGTGATGTGCACCGGACATTTTTCGGGTTTTGTGTTTTGGTTTTGGGTTCGGTTCCGCGGCCGTGTTTTGGATTCGGACGCGTTTTGGCAAAACTTCACCGAATTTTTTTTGTCGGATTCGGGTGTGTTTTGGATTCGGGTGTTTTTTTTCAAAAAAAACCCCTAAAAAACAGCTTAAATCATAGAATTTGGGGGTCATTTTGATCCCATAGTATTATTAACCTCAATTACCATAATTTCCACTCATTTCCAGTCTATTCTGAACACCTCACACCTCACAATATTATCTTTAGTCCTACAATTTGCACCGAGGTCGCTGGATGGCTAACCTAAGCGACACAAGTGGCCGACACAAACACCTGGCCCATCTAGGAGTGGCACTGCAATGTCAGGCAGGATGGCACTTCAAAAAAATAGTCCCCAAACAGCACATGATGCAAAGAAAAAAAGAGGCGCACCAAGGTCGCTGTGTGACTAAGCTAAGCGACACAAGTGGCCGACACAAACACCTGGCCCATCTAGGAGTGGCACTGCAGTGTCAGGCAGGATGGCACTTCAAAAAAATAGTCCCCAAACAGCACATGATGCAAAGAAAAAAAGAGGCGCACCAAGGTTGCTGGATGGCTAAGCTAAGCGACACAAGTGGCCGACACAAACACCTGGCCCATCTAGGGGTGGCACTGCAGTGTCAGGCCGGATGGCACTTCAAAAAAATAGTCCCCAAACAGCACATGATGCAAAGAAAAAAAGAGGCGCACCAAGGTCGCTGTGTGACTAAGCTAAGCGACACAAGTGGCCGACACAAACACCTGGCCCATCTAGGAGTGGCACTGCAGTGTCAGGCCGGATGGCACTTCAAAAAAATTGTCCCCAAACAGCACATGATGCAAAGAAAAAAAGAGGCGCACCACAGGTATAGAATGTAGATGGATAGTATACTTAATGACAACACAGAGGTAGGCACAGCAGTGGCCTTCCGTATCATACTGCTATATATAGTATACTGGTGGTCACTGTGTCGGCAAACTGCAAAACTAAAATGCACCACAGGTATAGAATGTAGATGGATAGTATACTTAATGACGACACAGAGGTAGGCACAGCAGTGGCCTTCTGTATCGTACTGCTATATATAGTATACTGGTGGACACTGTGTCGGCAAACTGCAAAACTAAAATGCACCACAGGTATAGAATGTAGATGGATAGTATACTTAATGACGACACAGAGGTATGCACAGCAGTGGCCTTCCATATCGTACTGCTATATATAGTATATTGGTGGTCACTTTGCACTGTACTCCTCCTATATAATATTAATTATACTGGTGGTCCCCTGTCCCCACAATAAAGCAGCACACTGAGCACAGATATGGAGTGTTTTTCAGGCAAACAACGTATACTGGTGGTCACTGTCAGCAAAACTCTGCACTGTACTCCTGCTATACAGCTGCTCCCCAGTCCCCACAATTAAGCAGTGTGAGCACAGATATATTATTATGCAGCACACTGAGCACAGATATGGAGCGTTTTTTTCAGGCAGAGAATGGACTGGTGGTCACTGATCAGCAAAACTCTGCACTGTACTCCTCCTAACAGCTGCTCCCCAGTCCTCCCCACAATTAAGCAATCAAGTTCAACAATAAAGTGAATAAACGGAGAGGACGCCAGCCACGTCCTCTCCCTATCATCTCCAATGCACGAGTGAAAACGGCGGCGACGCGCGGCTGTTTATATAGAATCCGAATCTCGCGGGAATCCGACAGCGGGATGACGTTCGGGCGCACTCGGGTTAGCCGAGCAAGGCGGGAAGGTTCGAACCTGCCTCGGGCCCGTGTAAAATGGGTGAAGTTTGGGGGGGTTCAGTTTCCGAGAAACCAAACCCGCTCATCACTAGAAAGAGGTGAGGACCAGCATAGGGCTATGACTTCCTCCCCAGATACTGGGGAGAAGGAAAAAGCAGGCAAGAAATAAAATTAAACTAAGTAGCAAAAAGAATCTGTAGAGAATGCAGTAAAAAGTTTAATGACTGTGAAGAACACAGTTTGTGGATATTGTATCAGACATCTGTCACGGCAGTAGATATGATAATTTTCTATATTTACACTGCATAGTAAATGTGTCACATAAAATAACAATATACTGCTAACCAGAATCAAGAAACGAGATTTAACATTAGTTATTTTACTGGTTTTCTGTATCACGTTTATCACAGTCGTTTTGTGAAATAAGAGCTAGCATCTGGCATTTTGGTTGTGTTATAGGCACTGCCAGTGCCATTATAACTTTGGCGAGAGCATCCGGGAACGAAATAGTCATTTGAAACCATTTTTTCTGTAGTGAAATGCTGTCAGGCTCCTTATCTGTTACAGATACAAATAATGTGGGTATAATGACCAACTTATTATGAAGTTGATATTTTCCTACACAAATTTCTTCAGAAGTTATAAATTATGTTGTTTGTCCCTTTCAGGAACACCAAACGCACAGCGGAGGTCTGGATGGATGAGTACAAGCAGTACTATTATCAGGCTCGTCCCTCTGCCATAGGAAAAGCCTTTGGAAGGTGAGCTTACCCGGTATGGTAATCTTGGCGAGCATCCGGATCCTGCATGGAATTAATCCGTGTAATAGTCCTGGCTCGCTAGATTCCACTGGAATGGATGTTTGTGAACTTTTTTAATGGCTGCTTTGTGATTTCCAGCTCTCCGCATCACACCCAATCCTGTGTTGTGTAGAAATGTTGTATAATCATCTGTGTGTTTCCTCTTTCTTCATGCAGTGTATCGGACCGAGTGGAGCTGCGAAAGAAGATGAACTGTAAATCTTTCCAGTGGTACCTGCAAAATGTTTATCCTGAGCTAAAGTAAGTGAGAGACACTGGGGCAAGCACAGAATTTTAAATAGGGGGATTCCAAAGGTTAAAGATATAGTAGAAGGCAATTGTCACTGGGGTGGGATCCAGTCTGAAGATCGACACTGTCTAGGTCGGCAATGTTTAGGTTGAACACTATAGGTTGACAGGGATGGAATGTCGACAGGGTTTCTAGGTCGACATGTGCTAGGTCGACATGTGCTAGGTCGACACATGAGTTTTTCAAATTTTTTCCCTTTTTTTGAACTTTTTCATACTTAACAATCCACGTGGACTACGATTGGAACGGTAATCTGCCCGAAGCATGGCGAGCGGATACGGTGCACTAATTGGGGTTCCCGGTCACTCTACGAAGAAAACGAAACAACCCCCCCAAAAACAAAACCTCATGTCGACCTTATGACCTGTCGACCTAGCACATGTCGACCTAGAAACCCTGTTGACCTTCCATCCCTGTTTACCTAGTGACTGTTGACCTAAACATTGTCGACCTAGATACTGTCTATTTGATGATCCACACCCCACTGGGGTAAGGGGTGGTATTCATGTGACCGCCGGTCAGCTGACCGATAGTCGCATTACCTCCTCCACCAGCCCAACGGGTCACTGTCCCGATGGTCGGCATGCCGACCAACAGGGACTATTTCCACTCGTGGGTGTCCACTACTCCCATAGAGTGGGAATAGAACCCGTAGCGACCGCAGGTCGCCACCGAGCCCGCAAGGGGCTTGCTGCACTCGCCCCTCCCCGCCGGGATCCCGACGTCGGTATGCTGCCGGGATCCTGGCGTTGGTAAGCTGACCCCGCCGGTCAGCAGTACTACACCCGGGGTAAGCACAACACATTCATGGCTGTTACTCCAGTTGATATTGCCAGGTGTAGTCTATGAACTGTGTTCTATAAACGTACAGGTCAGCAAGATGTGGACATCTGCACTGTTCTGTACACTAACAGCCATCATTCTGCATTGCAGGATCCCTGAGAAGGAGGTGATCACAGGGATTATAAAGCAGGGAGGAAACTGTCTGGAATCTCATGGACCAGACACAGCGGGGAATATTCTGGCTGGCGTGGGCGCCTGCAGGGGAACAGCAAGCAGTGCGCCTGCCACACAGGTAACGGAGGACAATGGGTTGCATACAGTTTAGTAACACAACTTTACTCTGTGGTTGAGTGATACGTCACAGCGCCACAGACACATGTATAGTAACAATGAAAACACACTGCTGTTACTGCCATTATCAGCTCAATGGAAAAATATACCCAATTCATAAGTTGCATTTTCCTCTCAGTAAGCATTACAGCATATTGTTGTTGTTTTTTAGAATCCTTTTTTTATTAACCTTTTTGTCCCTAGAGATAGCGATGATCTGTTTTACAGCTGCTGTTTTTCCCCCTGTACATTTTATTTGGCACATCCTGATTCTTCTATTTGCTGTGCATTGTACTTCTTACTATGCAGGAATGGTACAAAGAGATAATGCATGAAGATTTTGTAAGTGCAGCAATAGCGCCACCTTGAGTTTCAGAAAGTAAGAAAGCCCTAAAGTAGTTGTCTTGTGTGAAAGTCAGAGATGCAATGTTAAGTGGCTACAACTGGTTTATGTGTGATTATTTAAAAAAAACTGTAGCCAAGGAATAATTAGGGCTTTCAGGGTCCTCTGATACATATGCAGAAATGTACAGTTGTATAAAGAATAAAGTCCAGATAGCACTGTAGCGACTCTAGTCAGTGTCTTAGGCTAGGTATACACTTGGCTGATGGTCCGACCGATTTTGGTAATCATATATTGTAAGCATACCAACCGGCTGCACAGTATGTCGGGCCAGACATCACAACTGGGCAGGCATTTATATTTTCCTTCCCAGTTGTGATGTCATTGTTGGCGGTTCCTGCAGCCAGCATAACAGGTCGGATGGTCACATGTACCGATATACCTGCATCAGTAAGATGTACCCGATGCAATATATCTGCGCCCCTAACAATAAATTAAATAATTGTTCCCTATCTATTAATGTCCCCATTATGAAATAATATTAGTGAATTGAGATTCCAGGTTCCAATTTACGAATAAAGTTACGTGAGCACATATTAGTTTAATTAAACTAGAGGTGCCACACTTTTTTTTTCTCCAATGGTACCAACCAGCCAGGTGTGCCAGGAGGAAGGCACTGCTGTTTTGCATTGGCCTAGGCATCTCTAGGTTTTGGGTCCCAAATGTATGTTCAGTCACCTCAGCTACAATGTTGTTGATTATCCATAAAGCGCCTGTGATTTAGAAGTTTGAAATCGGCACACATGATTTCCCCCCCCGGCTTGCCACCATGGTGACACCATGCTTTTGGAATCGGGTGGTACGGTTATTCCCACCACCCCCTATTCCCTGGAAATTTGTCATCCCTTGCATGTTTGGGATTCACTTTTGAGGCCCAGGTGATTATTTCATTTTTAATTCATATTCCATATTCTTTACTATGGGAAAGATAACCTTTTATATTGCAGCTAGAACCCTGGGATCCTAATTATTCACTTTAGGTAGGATACTTAGCATTGTTTTGTTTTTCCTAAGAAGTTATGAGATGAGTATCTTTAATGGTGACTTGCAGCTCTGCACCACTTACCTTTCCCCAGATCACTGTATGAATTATTTACCTGCAGCCCTTAGTGTTCAGGTTTGTTGTTTGCTTTCACAGGACCACTAAGCTTAAAATGCAAGTATACAATTATAAAAGTGATTTGAATCACACTGATAATATAACAATGTTCATTAATTACCATGAATTACCCTGCAGTCATCCTCTTGTAGCCACTCTGTGCAGTAAATGGCTGGTAGCACAACACTAGCTTGTTATAGTAGAATGCCAAATGTCCAGTATTACTCAGGGCTTGGGGTATGGTTGTCCTTAATCTTCTGTATGTGCTCATCATTTTCTCACCTGTTTTCTCCTCAGGAATGGGTGCTTAGTGAGACCTTAATACGACAGCAAGACAAGTGCCTGTCTATCACCTCTTTTTCCACCGGAGCTCTGGTCATGCTTGAGCCCTGCAACCAGAAAGACAGCAGACAGGTTACTATCTAACCATGCTATATATAATTATACAGAGAGTATATCAGACTACATGTACTAGTAAAAGATGTATACATAATAGTCAGGGTTTGCAGTCATATTCAGCGTTTTGGTTGGGAGGAAGTGCATCCAGTATGTTGCAAACGGCAGTACAAATTAGGACAGTTATTGGGTATGATCCCTTGATTGGGATTCTACACCATACAGTAAAGGTTAGAGTCATACACCGAACTTCATTCAGACTATTTATGAGATGCATTTTCTGGGGATGGGGATTACATTTCCTGTTAAGTACAATTGCTCCCCAAGTGCCTAGTGCTTACGATCTTGGGGCAGCAAACACACCAGACAGTACCAATGTTCTTTATTCTGTCAGAACACCTACAAAGGAGTAATACACGCTCAAAGTGCCTCCAGGGCCCTCACTAAGCCAAGATGGGACATAATACATCTCCATTAGGAAATACACAAATGCCAGGCTAATTCCAACTGGTGGAAGATGTTGTCCTTGCAAATTCTACTTGGGAAGGGGGGGGGGGGGGGGAGGTAGGGGGCCACAGGCAGCTACCCAGTGTGCCTGTACATTAAGATGGCCTAGGTATTAGTAGTATATTACTGTATGTATCTCTAGAATTGCATTTAAGTTATTATATGCAGGGTATGGTGTAGTCTGTATTGAGTGGAATAGAATTATATTATCATCATGTCCTATGGAGCAGTTGGAATGTTCAGTGTTTGTATACAATTTTCTACCGACGACGGTTACAGATTTGTCCCAGAAAAAGGTTATCAAACATTGGCAGGTATTCTGTTCTAGTCCTAATTACTATTCTGCTAAATCAGATGATATTGCAAAATTGCATCCAGAGCGCTGCCAGGGAGACATTCCATCAATCTTGTGGTTTCTATCTGACATTACGTGACACTTTTTCCAGCCAGCTGGGGAAACTCATTTACTGAGCCAGGCCTTAGTGACAGATCACGTTCTTCTCTCTGATGAGGCATGACTCAGTGCCCGGATGTAACCAGAATCTCTCCAGTCTGGTCACAGAATGGTCACAGCGTTTCAGTATTCGTTTCTGCTGTGAAACAGCAATAGCTGTGCTGCTAGTGGGCTGTTTTTAAAAAATCCTAATTTTTACCTTTACAACATAATGTTATTAGTATTACCTATCTGGAGATGCAATTTTGAAGTCTACAGTCCGTCTGTTGACAGTAACTATGTAGACAGGAGAAATCCGGCGCTGGGATCTCAACACAATAAAAATGCTACTTAAAGCATTTTAACCAAGCAAGCATTAGAACTTAATCATGCTCCTAAAGCGACATGTATAAAGTAATAATGCTTCAAGCAGCATGTTTTCCATGTTGGGATCCCATTGCCAAATTTCTTTTGTCTACATAGTAGTCACTGTCGACTTATCGTATTTATTCCTTTTTCTATTCTTCATTATCATTTTAAACCCAAGGTGGAGTTACTAAAGCTTTATTATGCATGAACATCCACACTTCAGTCATTCAAGCCACTGATTCCATAATGGATGTGCACAAGCCTAAAGGTACATCACACCCAATAAAGCTACACATAAGAGGAGATGTAATAGCCTGCCACTTGCAGGCATCGGCAAGGTTCCAGTAAGTCTGACAGATGTTTTAAAGTAACAATCATCTAAAAGGCAACACCAACCTGGTTTCGCCCTTTCTAAATTATTACCAATATAAAGCATTGAGCATACTCAACGGAATGTCACCGATGCCTGCAAGTCACAGACTATTGCATTTCCCCCACAGCATACAGCACAGGATAACTATTTCATTTGTTGTATGAACTTTTTTCAAACAACAATGGTCACTTTTTGATTCATTTTAGAATGACATTAATAATAATTCATAAAAAGTGTTGCTTTTAAATAAATCAGTTATTCAACTATTACTGTTCAACATGTGACAACCCTGCCTTCCGCTATGTAGCAAGCCACTTTGACCGCTCCAGCTGGTTACATCACAGAGCATTTAAGTTCAATATTCTGTAAGTGAGATTGCACATTGGTAGCCTATGTGGATGAGTTGTGGCCATTCTACAGTCAGGCAAAGCTGCTAGATCACTTCTGGACTAGACGTTTGTCTGTTTGTTGGTAAGAAGATAAAGGACACTCCCCGGCCAATAGTTGTCATCTAATAAGACCATTAACTTATGTGTTGAATGATCAATAATATTATTAATAACATTCAACCATTGTATTTAATTTTGTTTTCAGCTGAGCTATTGATTAATCATTGCTGACTTTGATTCTGCTTTTCTCTCTTTCTTAGAAATGGAAGTTGAAAGGACACTTCTTGCAGCATTTGAGCAGCGCCCTTTGTTTGGACACTCATTCCCCCAGGGTTCTCATTAACCCTTGCCAGTCAGACCTGATCAGTCAGCAATGGGAGCTGATCCAAGCAACTTGAATATTTACAGCCCATCTTTTGCATGGACTTGGTCCACAGAGTAAGGACCCTGGGACATTTCATTGACCAACAGGTTCTGAACATTAAACTCTGAGACCCTTTGCTGGTGATTAGACACTGGCAGCCGATGGATGGCATCACGTGATGTTGTCATGTTTGTACCTGAGGACCAGCTGCTTTCCGATGTGTCTGACACCTTGAAATCTGTGACATTTCTGGTGTAACATCTTCTCGCTTTTACATTTTCTAGCTGTTTTTTCATCTTCCCCTTTGCACAGAAAGTTTTTGTGGAACCCCAGTGCATATGTGATGTGTTATTATCAAGTTGATGAGCTGTAAGCTTTCAAGAACATTTCTCTTCACGTTATTGATCCAAGTGGCTTGATGGGCAATTTGACCATGTAGCTGCTTGCCGTGTAATACGGTGTTACAGACCACCTACAACTGGGAAATAGTCTGTGACTGTAATTCTCCACATGTTATACTCTGTGTAAGTCATGGGGAGATGCATGTAACAGACTAGTACCTATAATGCTGCATTGCATGTCACAGATTTGATGGATTTGGAGTCTAATAGTATTTTTTATTTTTATTTTAGGCTCTTATTATAAGCTACCTAGTAAGAGAGGCAGGCAGCACCGCACAATGTGTTCCTGTGATTGTAGCTCTGCATGATTTCATATAGAAGAGACATGCCTTCAGCACCTTGTGTCACTGTGTTTACGACCAAACTGATTGTGTTACTGGTCCCTCCAAACATAGTTTTCGTTTGAAAGGAAAACTATACTTGGAAAACAACCTTTTCCAATCTATGAAGTCATTGCAAACCATTCACACTGTTGATAGTATAACTGCTGTGGCATTGAATAGACTTACAGCAGTACATTTTGTTTGGCCGTGAATGAAGTCAGCAAGGCCAAGGATCAGTTATATGTATATTAAGTTTAAACTCTGGAAATGTTTATATGTGTAATTGTTAATGTTAAAATTTCATACAGGTATACTTTATAGCTGCAGTCTACAGCACATTGTGAATTCACTGCTAATTATAAGTTGGTATCTATTTTTTGGGGCCAAGCTAGTATATTTCTCCAAAGAAAAGTTGGAAATCATATTTATAGTAGAAATATATATTTATTTTTTTTCATAAAGAACCCACATTTAATTTTCCATGTACAATCTTAACAATTCTAGGAATCCCATCTAAGGGGTCAATCCAGTTCGGTATGAATTTCTCTCTTCCATGAGTTAGAGCGGCAACAGCTGCACTTTATGGCAGGCTTCAAGGGTGCGAGATGCAGTGCGGTTGCAACGCCAGGGTAACTTGCACCCTATTGGAATGACCCTTATATCTCCCGTGATGCTTAGCCAACCCCAGCAGAGTCATGGAAGAAGCCCAATCTTATCTTAACAGCTACATATTATTATTATTATTATTATTATTATTAGTCATTCTGTCCCCTTTACACTACAGATGTCATATTGGATGAAGACAATTGTTGGTATTTTCCTGTAATTTCAGAATGCACTTTGCTTGGATGTAATTGTGTAATAATTTATTCAGATTTTACAAATGGAGTCTGCAGTCTTTTAACACCAATATTGTGTGCTTGATGAATGATACCAGCCCAGTGTCTGCTTGCTCAGTGGTGTTTGTGGTGGGACTACGATGTGTTGTACTGCGCAATGTGACCCTGTGTGGTGTTGTATTGTTTGTACTGTACGCAGAGACTGTGCTTTGTGCTTCTGCTGTTTTATTCAGCAGTATGTGTTACGGTGACTGACGCAGTATGTGGAGTACCTGTGTTGTGCGCTGTGTGGGTGTTGTGTGGTAATGAGCTTTATGTGTTGTGTCTTTGCAATGGTGTGCTAAGCAGTGTGTGCAGGATGCCAGTGCCATATTGTTCCTTTGTTTCATTGCTGTACGACACTTCCGTTCCCACAAAGGGGATGGCTACCCTTTATTAGGGGAAAATAACAGGATTTACCGCTATGCAAGACTCTGCAAATGACGAGTCGATCAGTGGATTTGTTGACTAGATTAGATTACAATAGATTCATGTGGGCTCCAGAAAACAAACCGTGTGATTCACTGTGTTAGGTTTGAGGTGTACTGTAGCACAAGGGATGTCATGGACCCTCCAGATAGTGTCGCAGAGCCAGAGGACTGAGATACTATGCCTAAAAAAAGGCTAAAGGCCAACGGCCCAGGACAATGGGGGTCATTCCGAGTTGATCGCTCGCTAGCAGTTTTTAGCAGCCGTGCAAACGCTAAGCCGCCGCCCTCTGGGAGTGTATCTTAGCAGAAGTGCAAACGAAAGGATCGCAGAGTGGCTACAAAAAAAAATTGTGCAGTTTCTGAGTAGCTTCAGACCTACTCAGCGCTTGCGATCACTTCAGACCATTCAGTTCAGGATTTGACGTCACAAACGTTTGGCCAGCCACGCCTGCGTTTTTCCTGGCACACCTGCATTTTTTCGAACACTCCCTGAAAACGATCAGTTGACTCCCAGAAACGCCTTCTTCCGGTCAATCACTCTGCAGCCAGCAGTGCGACTGAAAAGCTTCGCTAGACCTTGTGTGAAAAATAAATACATCAGCCGTTGTGAAACTACGTCGCGCGTGCGCACTGTGCCGCATGAGCAGAAGTGCCAGTTTTTTCCTTAATCGCAGCGAACATTTTCAGCTAGCAATCAACTCGGAATGACCCCCCATATCGGCCCAGGACCAAAAATCAATATATAGTCATGGGGGTAGTCACTGAATTGTAAGTAAATTGCTGAAAATCAGCCAAGATTAGTTCTTGAACAAGACAAGCAAAGTATTAGGAAGGAGGAGAGCTAACAGCACATATCCAGCTGGATCAAGGCCTTTAAGGGTCTGGCGGTAACTCGGAGGATGAGACTGTTCAAATATTATTGGGCGTTTTGCATAAAGCCGCCATAAATTACCATTTCTTATCTACGCAAATGACGGAGATTTGGAATGTATTTTCCAAGGTGTTCATCACTATAGACATGTTGGACACAATTGATCTGGCTGAGCTTTTGTGAAGGCTCTGCCACCAGACCCCACATCTGCATGAGGTGATTACTGGAGATAAAATTAAAAATACAAAGATACCGGAGACAAAAATGCAAAACGCATCTTTTCAGAGCTTGGTAAATTGCACATATAGTGGGGACTGCTGTCTCCTGTGTCAGCAGCCTAATGCAGGGGATATCCCTGTTACACATGATTTCAGGGAAATGTACTCAGTGATGGCACCTTAATCTTAATGCTTTTTCCATGCTAATCTTTACATTGAGTGCTGATGTGTACGTCATGGCGGAAACAGATTTCAAATGAAAAACAGAGTTTACACATCTGTCAAGCTGAACCCTAAATGCTCACAAAGTTATTTTGTTTTTATTCTGCGCCAGGGGGTAGTAAATGCACCTGCCCCTGTCCTGAGTTGTTCTTTTTGCTTAAAAGTTTTTTTGCAGTACCGAAAAGTGTTTACATGTAATCTGCCATCTGTCGTTACATTCACAATCAGATCACGCTACAGAACAAACGCTGGTATAATAATATCACAAACACAGAACCGGCTTCTGCACCAGACATATGGTAGATACAAAATGACAATGCAATTGCTGAAGGGATGAAGTTGACTTACCTCTCTTCCTTTAGTGCCAAATGTAAATCTGTTATGGGACTGTAACTACCTTAAGTCAGTGTTTGCCTATGCACCTATTACCTATGAGTTTGGGAGCAGAAAAGATTTACATCTCAGGAAATATGATGCAGTTATCTTTGATTTGGCAGAGTAAATTGTAAATTATACCACATTCACACCAAAGCCTGGGACCAACCCATGTCCGACGCGGGATACTGGATGGTCCCTGGTCGTTGCCATAAATACAGGACGCTTGGAGATTATGTAATCTCCAAGCGTCCTGAGCCTGTTAATCTGCAGCCTTTTAGGAATGACCCGGGTCATGTATGACCCAGCTCTGCTTTTCACTAGAGATGAGCGGATTCGGTTTTACTCGGTTCTCAAAATGGCATCTTATTGGCTCACGGATGTCACGTGTTTTGGATAGCCAATCAGATGCCGCTTTGAGAACAGAGTAAATCCATGTAAAACTGAATCCGCTCATCTCTGCTCTTCACACTACAGCCGACCCGGATTGACCCTATCAGACCGAGCCAGGACTCGGATCACACAGACTTGCCCTGGCAGTAACCCGGGTCAGGGGCTCTGTGTGAAAGGGGTATCGGTGGTCAGCTGGTGGCAGAGGAATATTAGGGTGGCATATTAGAATATCTGTAATAAAGTTAATTGATGACTAAGAACTGTGTCTGTGTCTCTTTATAATTGTGATGCCACAAATATATATTTTTTTATCTGCTTATGTGGAAACCAGGAACAGTTCTTTAATTCTTTGATGCAGCTTTGGTGACCAAAGTGAGTTGTAGTTCTGTATCCAGTGACCTGGCCATTGCAGTGCATTGCAGCAGTACTAAACAGCGTGTCCTATTTATTCAAATACCCCCAGCATTGTGATAACTTAAGTATTATTTTAATTATTTTGATGGGGATTTTTTAATGGCACCTTCCATGGCTAAAAAATAAAGAGATAATCACTTATTGCCTATACTCGTGTGACCGATGCCAGAATCCCGACACCACTGGAAATCCCGGTGCCAGAACACAGACTGCCGACACAAGTATTGGGGTCACTGTTAGGGTTAGGGCCCGGGGGGGTTTACGGTTAGGCACCAGAGGGGGGGAATAGTCATGGCGGACACCGCTAAAGTCTTAGCCCTAGCCGCCACCCCCAGAGTCTTAGCCGCCAACCCAGGCAACTTAGGGTTAGGGTCAAGGAAGGGCTAAAATAATTCCCCCGTCCCCTGTCGGCATTCTCAGTGTCGGGATGCCGGTGTCGGTCATGTGACCGCCGGCATACCGACAGCTTGTATCTCATTCCGAACCCAACTGATTTGCCTTAACTCATAAACTAACCTATCATTTCTCCACCATTCTACGCATGCATAAGCTGCCTTGCCGGCTTGTGCATGGGCAATGAAACTGAAATTCAAGCTTCAGTTCCGCTAATTAAGTTTAAAAAGACTTTCCGATAGACACAGACATTATATACTGTATAATAAATACATTTTTATACACTATTTACTAATAAAACTAGCATCATTAATATTATAGCATGTTTATTACTTGTATGGGTAGCCTAGTAAAGCAGTAATGAAGGAGATACCACAGATGTCTCCTGCTGCAGTATTAACAGCAGGTAGAATATCACATGATAATGAAAATCACACAATGCACACAAGCTATGTAACAACTCTTCCATCCAGGTTGTCTATGACTTGATATTTGTGCTAATTCATTACAATGCCTCCAATGTTCTTTAATACATTTCCCTAATAAATAATTATGATTAGACTCAGACAGTGATTTTTATTTTCTCTAACGTCCTAGGGGATACTGGGATGGTGTAGTATCATGGGGTATACATACATTGGAGCCTGGCACTTTAAATTTCTTCAGAGTGTGCTGGCTCCTCCCCTCTTTGCCCCTCCCACAGACCCAGTTTAGAAAAACGTGCTCAAGATGCCGGGTGCATTCTCTGGAGCTCCAGAGAGTTTTCTTCAAAACTTTGTTTTAGTTTGTTATTTTCAGGTTGGCACCAGTCTGCCTGCATCGCGTGACTTAGGGGGGGTGGGGGGGGGGACATTACCAACCTCTTGAAGAGTTAATGGTCCAGATCCCCGCTGATAGGACATAGCTCCTGAAGGGGGTTGTTTCGCTCACCCACAGCGGTGTGCGCTCTACCCCACAGCATGCCGCCACCCCTAATTGCTTAGCTGAAGATGCTGAGTGGTAAGTACAAAACCAGGGTCCCGGTTAGTGGGTCCCCGGTTCAGATGGCGGTGTTAGGGCAGCGGACACACAGCTTAAGCGCTGCTGTTGTCCCTCTATGTAAGCCCACACTGTCGCTGACGCTGAAAAGGGGTTTTAACCCCATTTTCTTTGCAATTATAACCCTGCCAGTATAATCTATTGCGGGAACACCGCGCGCCATTAAGGGGGGCGGGGCTTCCAGGAGAGCGGGAACAGCAGCTCAGGGCGCCATTTCCTGCTGCATCACAGAACACAACATGGCTGCAAGGAAGCGTTACTCCTCCTAGGGACCCTCAAAAGCACCTTGTCTGGTACCAAGGGGGTTTGTGGTGGGGTGGAGCGATATACTGTGTGTGTATATGTGATAATCTGGGTCCCTTATTCAAGGTTCCTAGTTACTGCACATCAAAGCACTGCTTTGGCTGTAGAGGCAAGAGTGTGCTGGTTTCTCCCTCTCTGTCTCATTCCTTGCAGGCTATCTGGGTTACTGTTTTTTAACCTGTTCCTGTGTGTGTATTCTGCTGTACAGGATGTCCGGCAAGTATATAGTATGTCAGTCCTGCAGCACAAAGTTTTTCCCTTCCCCAGGGGGATCTCTGTTGTGTGCACAGTCAGCCCCCCTTCACAAGAAAGCAGCACTCAGGAGCCAGCATGGCTGGACTCTATAAAAGGGATGGTTACAGACTTATCCTCTGAACTGGCTACTGCCAGGCAGGAGAGGCAAGATTTAAAAAAATCTATGGATGATTTCATGTTACAGAATGCTGACCAATGTTACAGAATGCTGACCAAAGACCAGCTTCTCAACCCCCTATGTTAGTTTCACAGAAACGCATGCTGCCCCACGTTCTCCAATCTGACTCAGATGACGATGTGCCAGACTTGGGGGAGGTGGAGGCTGACAAGGGAGAGGGTACCCTGTCTCAGAAAGTAGAAGCCCTTATATACTCTTTTTGGGATGTTCTGAATATCCTGGATAAAGAGACGGAAATAGTGGAGGAGTCATTTTTTATGTAAAAACAAAGTCTACTGCTACGTTTCCTGTCTCAAAAGAGTTAAACACACTTTTTAAAGAAGCATGGGTTAATCCCGATAAGACATTTCAGATCCCTAAGTGGTTGCTGACATCGTTTCCTTTTCACCCTGTGGATAGGAAGGTGTTGAAAAATCCCCCTACAGTGGATACTTAAGTCTCCAGGCTGTCACGTAAGCTTGTGCTGCCAGTATCGGGAGCTATCTCCTTAAAAGACCCTGCTGATTGTAAAATATAAACTATGCTCAAATCTATTTACACTGCAGTTGGAGTGGGAGACCCACAATTGCTTGTGGAGGGATTACATGGGCCATTGGTAAATGGACAGGTAATATAATTGAAGATTTTGACACTATGCCCCAGGATGAGTTTATCACACTCCTGCATCATGTTCAAGATTCAGCTAATTTCATGAGTGAGGCAATCAAGGGAATTGGCATAATAAATGCACGCCCTACGGCTATGGTGGTGTCAGCACGCAGTACGTTATGGCTGCGACAGTGGTCAGCGGATGCTGATTCCCTTTACAGTGACTGTGGTCAGCGGATGCTGACTCTTCCCGTTACAGGGGAGGCTTTATTTGGTGAGGAACTGAATAAATGGATTTCACAAGCGACGGCAGGTAAGTCCACTTATCTGCCGGCGGCGGCCCCTCTGGCTAGACGTGCTTAGCCCGGCCCATCTCTGCAGTCCTTTTATGTGACCAGGTTTAGGGGCAAGGCCAGGGGTGCTTCCAACGCCACTAGAGGTAACCGAGGAAAGCCACGCAGACTAGTGGCCGCTAGTTCCCTGGAGCAGTGCTCTGGCTTCTGCCTCTTCCAAGCCCTCCGCCTGACTGAAGACCCCAGCTTCGGCAGGATTTACAGGTGGGTGCACGCCTAAAATATTTCAGTCACGTCTGTACGGAATCCTGCTGGGACCCTTGGGTACGAGACCTCGTCTCCCAGGGATACCGGTTGGAGTTTCAAACGCTCCCACCTCACCAATTCGTCAAGTTTGCCAGCTTCATCTGTGTAAAGGGTTACCTTGTAAACAGCCATTCAGCACCTGCAGCACATTGTTCTAGTGCCACCTTTACTCTAAAACAAAGGTTTTTATTCTAGCCTGTTTGTGGTACTGAAACCGGACGGTTCGGTTTGGCTAATCTGGAACCTCAAATCTCTGAACCCGTACTTGCGGGTGTTCAAGTTCAAGATGGAGTCTCTAAGAGTGGTGGTTGCTGGACTGGAGGAAGGCAAATACCTGGTATCCCTGGATATCAAGGATGTATACCTTCACATCCCAATATGGACGCCTCATCAGGCGTCCCTCAGGTTTGCCCTGCAAGACAGTCACTTCCAGTTCCGGGCCTTGCCTTTGGGTCTCTCCACGGCACCAAGGTGTTCACAAAGGTGATGGCAGAGATGATGCTCCAACTCCGAGTGATGGGAGTAAACATCGTCCCGTACCTGGACGATCTCCTCATAAAAGCAGTGTCCAGAGCACGTTTGTTGGAGGGCATTACCCTGTCTATGCGACTCCTCAGGAATCATGGGTGGATCCTGAACATGCAGAAGTCCAATACAAATATAGAAAAAATGGGGTAACCCCTTCTCTGCGCCTCCTAATAAAATTAATACCATATGTTTCTACTTAACTTATGGATGGGTGGAGCTCTCTCAATCTGCTAACTTCTTAATTAATGAGAGATGTGGTGTCCAGATAGATAAACATGTAAAAATAGAAAAGAGCAATCTAGTGTAGCATAATTTACAAGCGATATCAATCATATAACTTTATCAACCTGTGATTCACTCATAACAGATAAGCATACATTTCTTAAAAACAGGTTTTTTTAATAATAAAAATTCATCATAAAATATCCAGGCAAGGAAATGATGAATAATCCACAGATGTTACATCCATACGAACATTTATGAGGGTGGCTTCCTACCAGATTTACGGAGTATAAGGTGCACATAAATGAAACCAATAGATGTTCCAAAAAATCCCCGGGGAAGATTTCAGCTCCAAGAATGAATCACCCGTCTTCTCCTCGTCTGGTCAGGTCGCCGTTCTGTCCCCCTCATCAGCCGTCCTGGCTAATCTATCTGCCACATCATTACATCGCCAGTTCCCCTTCACTTGTTTCAGAGCCCCAAATGATGTTATATCCCCACAATTTCTGTTATGGGTACTATCAAAATGTGCGGATAATGCATGGGTCTCCAACCCCTTCCTAATGTTCCGCAGATGTTCTGCAAACCTTATCTTTAGGTTTCTAGAGGTCCGCCCGATATAGAACATACCACAACTGCAACCAATAAAATAAATTACGTTCCTAGTGGAGCAAGTTATGAATTCCCCTATTTTGTGGGTTTGTCCATTGATAATTACTTCTGAACATTTATTTTCCCCTTTAACCAGTTTGCACAGGCTACAAGACCCGCATCTGTAGAATCTGTACATTCGCTTTCGGGGGAGACATTGCACTCCTAACTAAGTTGTCTTTGATATTCCTTGCCTTCCGATATATAAATTGCGATTTTAAGGGGATGATGTCCTTTAATAGAGGATCGCCTTTTAATATGGACCAATGTGATCTAATAATCCCTTCTATTTGTTTATGTTGTATATTGTAGCCTGATATAAAGGCCAATGAAAAATCTATCTTATTTGTACCCTCTTCCATATTCCCATCCCTTGATTCCTTTGATACAAGGAGAACATCCCTGTTTATCTTCCCACAACTTTCTTTTGCTTTGTTGATGTTTCGGTCCCTATATCCACTCTGTTTGAACTTCCTGATCATAACATCTGCCTGCTCCTTATACACTCTTTCATCTGTGCAGTTCCTTCTTGGTATTTGCAGTTGGCTATTAGGAATGGACTCAAGCCAATTAGTATGATGGCAGCTCGTGGTGTGTATATAACTTCCTGAGTCTGTAGGTTTTACATAGTTACGAGTTTTTAGGACACCACCTTCCACATATATGGTGAGATCCAAAAAATTTACTTTGGAACTACTTATATCAAACGTTAAAACAATGTTGTAATCATTATCATTCAGATAATCACAAAATAAGGACAAAGAGTTCCTGGTACCCCTCCATATAAACAAAATATCATCGATGTACCTTGACCAGGATACCAGGCTCGCCCCGAACCTTTCATTCTGCCAAACGTACTCGGTCTCCCACTTCCCCATAAACATATTGGCATAGCTCGGGGCGAACCTGGTACCCATGGCCGTACCCACTTTTTGTACATAAAACTGGTCCTTAAAGTGGAAATAATTATTTTGTAAAATAAAATCTATGCCCTTAACCAAAAAAATCACATAGTTCAGGATCATAACTACTATCCAAGAAATCCACTACTGCTTCTATTCCCATATGGTGGTTAATAATTGTGTACAGTGAAGTTACATCCGCTGTCACAATGAAAAAAATCTTCACCCCACTGTACATCTCTTATTATATTAAGTACATCTCTAGTGTCTTTGAGGTGCAACTTATTCTTCACCACCAATGGCTGCAAATGAAAGTCGATAAATTCCGACATATTGGCAGTGATGGAATTTACCCCGGATACTATAGGCCTCCCTGGGGGATTCTGGGTGTCCTTATGGACCTTCGGCAATACATATAGGACCGGTATGCTGGGATTATCAGGAATCAGAAATTTTCCTTCCGACTCTGAGACTGTACCCTTCTGTACATAGGTGTCTACCAACACTTTTACATTTGACAATATCTTCTTAGTGGGATCACCCCTTAATTTTCTATATGTGTTAGTATCATATAACTGTCTTAATACCTCAGCCTCATATTTTTCAATGTCCATAAGGACAACCCCACCCCCTTTATCCATGGGTTTGATAACTAATTCTTTATTAGACTTCAAATTCACCAGAGCCTCATTTTCCTTTTTCGTGAGATTGAACCCCCCCCCCCCCCTAATCAGTTTCAATTCATCTATATCTTTACTGACCAGTGCTCCAGAAGTGTCCACAAAATTTCCCTTCATATGACCTGGGAAAGATATTGATTTTGTTTTAAAGGGTCTAACAGGGATTTCGCTACCTATAGTGTCACTTTCTGTTTGTTGTCTTGCCGCAAAGAACCTTTTAATGGACAGTTTAGGAATGAATTTTTGGAGATCGACAAAGACCTCAAATTTATTTATACTTGCTGTTGGAGCAAATTTGAGCCCTTTTTCCAATAAGGACATTTCGGACTCATTGAGATTATATTTGCTCAGGTTAAAAATCTTAACTTTTTCCCTTGGTTCTGAGTTTCCTGATTCATCTACAGATGTAGCCACCTTTATCTTGACTGGCTGAGGCGTTTGTCCCGATCGAGCATACGCAGCGTACCAGGGCGTAGGGAGGCGCGCCTAGTCACAGAGAGGCGTACCTAATCGCACGGAGGCAGACAGAGCGTTTGGCGTTACCTTTACGTGTAATACCTGCGATCATCCACCAGATGTCGCCTTTTACAATCACCACTGCGCATGCGTGTGGTCTCCCGTAAAATACAATACTGAAATATAGAATAAGGACTACTTTACTAAGCGTCTCATTACGCTGCATACAGTAAATACTCATTACGCTGCATTATTTAATACAGTAAATACTCATTATGCTGCATTATTTAATACAGTATATACGGTACAGACGCAAATAGTACAGCATACAGTATATAATCCATCTACAGTACTTTATGAATATGTGAGCGTCCAAGTCCCGCAGACAAAACAACATAAAACCAGTAGTGTACACTGTCGCAAATGGACGTGTTAGAAGTTCACTATTGCCTCTTGAGATTAGGAATTTTGTACAGTATGTTAGCGTCCTAATCCCATAGCCATTACAGCATAATCAAAACCAATGGATTTATTCATCTGTCTGTGGTGAAGTGTTCCGCTTCCTATACTCAGAGTCCCGAGTTCGATTTCTAAAGTACAAATGCATGTTAGTTTTTTCCAGACACTTTATTATTTTTTTATTCACATAAACCAGGGCAAAGCTGCAGGAGCGGTTCTGTTAAGGTTCTATGCACCGTACAGTACACATACAATTCTGTAGCAGGGCAGACTCAATTGAAATGGCTACCACCTATGACTCCTTGCTCCACGGAGGCCCTAGGCTACGGAGCAAGTAACAGTCCAGATTTTGCAGGCTATGGGGCAATGCTGAAGGAGCGTCACAATCCCCTATCTAAAATACACAGGGGCGATAGGACTAAGCGAGGTATATGCACATAACGATACACTGCAAAGTTCCCCATGGTTTTAATTATGCCTTTTCTTTGAACACAGTATTTTCGACTGCCTCGCCCTACACCCATCCCACTTTCCCCTTCCCCACTGGGAGCCTGCAATGTACATGCAGTAGACAGGGAGGCAGTTCCGATCAGGTTACAAGACGTGCAACAGTATAGTACTGTATGTAGGAAAATCCCCCGCCCACTCTGATTTATGTGAAACCTGTGTGCACCCTTCCATTGAATGTATAACAAAGAAAAAAAATAATAATAAAGTGAATGTTACAGGAACACATTAAAAAAAGGTTGGCACTTCTTTCCCATTGGTGTTGGTTTATGCCTTAGGGGACTCGGATGCAAATACTTGTATTTGAAAAGCACGTATTTTCCACTGCCTCTCCCTACCCCCATTGCCCTTCCCCCCTGGGAGCCTGCACAGGTCATGCAGTGGACAGGGAGGGAGTTCAGGTCAGGTACAATACACAAATGCCGACAATCTACAGTACTGTGTTGCTCAGTTAGTTGCGTCGGAATACACTAGTTTATACTCATTACCGCTGTGTATTTGTATATAGCGGAATGAATCGCTGCTGCAGATTTACTTTGATTTATGTGAAACCTGTGTGCACCCTTTCATTGAATGTATAATAAAGAAAAACAATAATAAAGTGAATGTCACGGGAACATATAAAAAAAAAAAGGTTGGCACTTTGGGACTCAAAGCTGGGACTCTCAGTGTGGGACGTAAGAGCCTTCATCGCTAGGTTTGTATGGAAGAGGAGACAATTAGCTACCAGAGGGTACCAACTCCAAGTTTCTGTGACCCCCACAAGGCTCATGGCAAGCGTCGGAACCCATGGTGGGTACAGCGATACTCTGGACAGCAATTTGGCATCCAGGAATTTAGGGAGGAGCTTTTATCTCTCTCCATTATACTTAGAAAGATTACAATGGAGAGAGATAAAAGCTCCTCCCTAAGTTCGTGGATGCCAAATCACTGTCCTTAGTATCTCTGTACAGTATGTTCTACTAGTGTACTAATTAGCACAAACAGCTTGTAACGTACAGTGGCAAGTGTAATTTTTCTAAGTATAATGGAGTGAGATAAAAACTCCTCCCTATGTTCCTGGATGTCAAATTACCATGCTTAGCATTTCTGTACAGTATTTCCTATCTAGCCAGAAACCCTGTATCCTGTGCAAGCTAGGCGGACAACTGGAGGGGACCCGAAACACGGTTGCTTCCCGTTTCCTTTTCCAGTGTCACATAAACTAGTGGTTGGTCTGCCCCGAAAGCCAAGAGTCTCCTCTTTTGTATGGTACCAGTCCTGAGTCTCTGGGACACCCAGAACCAGAGATATCAGTATGCAAAGTGGACCCATTTTCCCATAGACTATAATGGGACCGTTAATTCAGACCCACCATAGGTTCCGACGCTTGCCATGAGCCTTGTGGGGGTCACAGAAACTTGGGGTTGGTACCCTCCAGTAGCTAATTGTCTCCCCTTCCATACCAACCTAGTGATGAAGGCTCCCACCTCCCATGCTGAGAGTCACAAAGTGACAACCTTTTTTTTTCTATGTTCCCGTGACATTCACTTTATTATTTTTTTTCTTTGTTGTACATCCAATGAAAGGGTGCACACAGGTTTCACATAAATCAAAGTAAATCTGCAGCAGCGATTCATTCCGCTATATACAAATACACAGCGGTAATGAGTATAAATTAGTGTATTCCAACGCAACTAACTGAGCAACACAGTACTGTAGATCGTCAGCATTTGTGTATTGTACCTGACCTGAACTCCCTCTCTGTCCACTGCATGACCTGTGCAGGCTCCCAGGGGGGAAGGGCGATGGGGGTAGGGAGAGGCGGTGGAAAACACTGTGCTTTTGAAATACAAGTATTAACGTCCGAGTCCCCTAAGGCATAAACCAACACCAATGGGAAGGAAGTGCCAACCTTTTTTTAATGTGTTCCTGTAACATTCACTTTATTATTATTATTTTTCTTTGTTATACATTCAATGGAAGGGTGCACACAGGTTTCACATAAATCAGAGTGGGCGGTGGATTTTCCTACATACAGTAGTATACTGTTGCACATGTCTTGTAACCTGATCGGAACTCCCTCCCTGTCTACTGCATGTACTTTGCAGGCTCCCAGGGGGGGAAGGGGAAAGTGGGATGGGGGTAGGGTGAGGCAGTGGAAAATACCGTGTTCAAAGAAAAGGCATAATCAAAACCATGGGGAACTTTGCGGTGTATCGTTATGCGCAAAGACCTCACTTATCCCTATCACCCCTGTGTATTTTAGCTAGGGGATTCTGACGCTCCTTCAGCATTGCCCCGTGACCTACCAAATCTGTGCTGTTACTTGCTCCATAGCTGAGGGCCTCCATTGGGCGAGGAGACACAGGCGGTAGCCATTTCAATTGAGTCTGCCCTGCTATAGAATTGTATGTATACCATATGGTGCATAGACCCTAAACAGTACAACTGCTCCTGCAGCTTTGCCCTGGTTTACGTGAATAACTCCCTCCCTGTCTACTGCATGACCTGTGCAGGATCTCAGGGGGGAAGGGCGATGGGCAAGCGGGAGGCGGTGGAAAATACTGTGCTTTTGAAATGCAAGTACTGTATGAGTCTGAGTCCCCAGTAGCCTCCTGCTAGCCTATTGCCCTTCCCCCCTGGGAGCCTGCACAGATCATGCAGTAGACAGGGAGGGAATTCAGGTCATGTGCAATACACAAACGCCGAATATCTACTGTATAGTACTGTTTTGCTCACTTAGTAGCGTCAGAATACACTCATTTCTACTCATTGCCGTTGTGCAGTTGCATTTAGCGTAAATAATCGCTCCTGCAGATGTACTTTGATTTATGTGAAACCTGTGTGCATCCTTCCATTGGATGTATTAGAGAGAAAACATTTTTTTTTAAATGACTGTCACGGGAACACATAAAAAAAATGGTTGGCATTTCCTTCCCATTGGTGTTGGTTTACAGTATGCCGTAGTGGACTCGGACGCTCATGTAATTGCATTTCAAAGGCACAGTACAGTATTTCCCATCGTCTCCCCCTACCCCCATCGCCCTTCCCCCCTGGGAGCCTGCACAGGGAGGGAATTCAGGTCATGTGCAATACACAAACGCTGAAGATCCACAGTACTGTTTTGCTCAGTTAGTAGCGTCAGAATACCCTCATTTCATTCTCGCTGTTTAGTTGCATTTAGCGTAAAGAATCGCTCCTGCAGATGTACTCTGATTTATATGTAACTTGTGTGCACCTTTCCATTGACTGTCTTACAATGTAGATAAAATAATACAGTGTATTATTACAATAAAAAAAAAAAGAAGGCACATCACGTCTCGAACCCTGGACCCCCAGCGTGGGAGGTGGGAGCCTTCACCCCTAGCCCACGACGCCTCATGAGAGACTCCCAATTTCATGTGTGAAAGTACTGCAAACAGCGCCCGGCCCCCACCCCATTGGTGTTGGTTTATGCCTTAGAGGACTCGGACGCTCGCATTTGTAAAGCACTGTATTTTCCACCGCCTCCTGCTAGCTACTGTAGCCCTCCATTCCCAGACGCTCATGTATTTTAAAAGCACGGTGTTTATACATTGTCCTGTACA
Source organism: Pseudophryne corroboree (assembly GCF_028390025.1). Lineage (NCBI taxonomy): Eukaryota > Metazoa > Chordata > Amphibia > Anura > Myobatrachidae > Pseudophryne > Pseudophryne corroboree. The sequence continues at coordinate 127,985,486 of NC_086455.1, forward strand.
TTCTTCCTTTTACACAATTACTGTAGTTGCGTCTCCATACACATACAGTACTCCATACTTTTTCCACCGTCTCCCGTTACGACTACAGTATTGCCAGAGCTGTAGATCAATCCGCCGCTATACTGTATGATCGAAAGTACTGGATTAGTGGAGCATTAGCCACACAGTGGTGGAGATGTGTAATGCATGATGAGTATCTAGATCGCCTCAACGCGCCTACCTGTGATTAAACTCAGCTATCGCCTTAGCGTGACTAAACGCCCGTCTCGGCGGAGAAACAGTCAAGATAAAGGTGGCTACATCTGTATGTCTAAAATGTTGTTCTTCTTACTTCTAACCTTTCTTGTCCTCCTCACGTTTCTCTTTTTATTCCCACCCCTCCTTCCTCTATGTGTATGTCCTTTTATGTTCGCTGATAATAGTTCCTCCCAAGTTCTAAAAAATCCCCCCCATTTTGTAAATGGTGGAAACGATTCTCGGACTCTGGGAGGATCTGATTTCTTCTCCCCCTATTCCAATGTTGTGTTGGTGCGGTTTTCCTCCTCCATACACCTTCATTCCTGATCTCATACCTATTTCTATGATCCGGATTTCTCCAATTCTCTCGACTATTATAATTCTCCCAATTTCTGAGATCCCTTGCATCCTTCCCTTTGGTATTAGATTCAAATCTATTGTGATACCTAGAGATGCGTCTTCCATCCCTTAACTCCCTAGGGGTATGTTTATTCTGTTCCATTCCTCTCCTTGTGGTTACAGTTAGATCATTAATAGGTGCCTCCTTTGCGATTTGATCTCCCTTATTCGCCTCATTTTTATCCCTGTTAAATTTCTTTGATTTTTTTAACATAAGTTCTCCAAAAATTCATTCGTAAACTGTCCATTAAAAGGTTCTTTGCGGCAAGACAACAAACAGAAAGTGACACTATAGGTAGCGAAATCCCTGTTAGACCCTTTAAACCAAAATCAATATTTTTCCCAGGTCATATGAAGGGAAATTTTGTGGACACTTTTGGAGCACTGGTCAGTAAAGATATAGATGAATTGAAACTGATTAGGGGGGGTTTCAATCTCACGAAAAAGGAAAATGAGGCTCTGGTGAATTTGAAGTCTCATAAAGAATTAGTTATCAAACCCACGGATAAAGGGGGTGGGGTTGTCCTTATGGACATTGAAAAATATGAGGCTGAGGTATTAAGACAGTTATATGATACTAACACATATAGAAAATTAAGGGGTGATCCCACTAAGAAGATATTGTCAAATCTAAAAGTGTTGGTAGACACCTATGTACAGAAGGGTACAGTCTCAGAGTTGGAAGGAAAATGTTTGATTCCTGATAATCCCAGCATACCGGTCCTATATGTATTGCCGAAGGTCCATAAGGACACCCAGAATCCCCCAGGGAGGCCTATAGTATCCGGGGTAAATTCCATCACTGCCAATATGTCGGAATTTATCGACTTTCATTTGCAGCCATTGGTGGTGAAGAATAAGTCGCACCTCAAAGACACTAGAGATGTACTTAATATAATAAGAGATGTACAGTGGGGTGAAGATTTTTTCATTGCGACAGCGGATGTAACTTCACTGTACACAATTATTAACCACCATATGGGAATAGAAGCAGTAGTGGATTTCTTGGATAGTAGTTATGATCCTGAACTATGTGATTTTTTGGTTAAGGGCATAGATTTTATTTTACAAAATAATTATTTCCACTTTAAGGACCAGTTTTATGTACAAAAAGTGGGTACGGCCATGGGTACCAGGTTCGCCCCGAGCTATGCCAATATGTTTATGGGAAAGTGGGAGACCGAGTACGTTTGGCAGAATGAAAGGTTCGGGGCGAGCCTGGTATCCTGGTCAAGGTACATCGATTATATTTTGTTTATATGGAGGGGTACCAGGGACACTCTGTCCTTATTTTGTGATTATCTGAATGATAACGATTACAACATTGTTTTAACGTTTGATATAAGTAGTTCCAAAGTAAATTTTTTGGATCTCACCATATATGTGGAAGGTGGTGTCCTAAAAACTCATAACTATGTAAAACCTACAGACACAGGAAGTTATATACACACCACGAGCTGCCATCATACTAATTGGCTTGAGTCCATTCCTAATAGCCAACTGCATAGACTAAGAAGGAACTGCACAGATGAAAGAGTGTATAAGGAGCAGGCAGATGTTATGATCAGGAAGTTCAAACAAAGTGGATATAGGGACCGAAACATCAACAAAGCAAAAGAAAGTTGTGGGAAGATAAACAGGGATGTTCTCCTTGTATCAAAGGAATCAAGGGATGGGAATATGGAAGAGGGTACAAATAAGAAAGATTTTTCATTGGCCTTTATATCAGGCTACAATATACAGCATAAACAAATAGAAGGGATTATTAGATCACATTGGTCCATATTAAAAGGCGATCCTCTATTAAAGGACATCATCCCCTTAAAACCGCAATTTATATATCGGAAGGCAAGGAATATCAAAGACAACTTAGTTAGGAGTGCGATGTCTCCCCTGAAAGTGAATGTACGCACCTTGTCTAAAGGCTTCTACAGATGCGGGTCTTGTAGCCTGTGCAAACTGGTTAAAGGGGAAAATAAATGTTCAGAAGAAATTATCAATGGACAAACCCACAAAATGGGGGAATTCATAACTTGCTCCACTAGGAACGTAATTTATTTTATTGGTTGCAGTTGTGGTATGTTCTATATCGGGCGGACCTCTAGAAACCTAAAGATAAGGTTTGCAGAACATCTGTGGAACATTAGGAAGGGGTTGGAGAACCATGCATTATCCGCACATTTTGATAGTACCCATAACAGAAATTGTGGGGATATAACATCATTTGGGGCTCTGAAACAAGTGAAGGGGAACTGGCGATGTAATGATGTGGCAGATAGATTAGCCAGGACGGCTGATGAGAGGGACAGAACGGCGACCTGACCAGACGAGGAGAAGACGGGTGATCCATTCTTGGAGCTGAAATCTTCCCCGGGGATTTTTTGGAACATCTATTGGTTTCATTTATGTGCACCTTATACTCCGAAAATCTGGTAGGAAGCCACCCTCATAAATGTTCGTATGGATGTAACATCTGTGGATTATTCATCATTTCCTTGCCTGGATATTTTCTGACAAATTTTTATTATTAAAAAACCTGTTTTTAAGAAATGTATGCTTATCTGTTATGAGTGAATCGCAGGTTGATAAAGTTATATGACTGATAACGCTTGTAAATTATGCTACACTAGATTGCGCTTTTCTATTTTTACATGTTTATCTATCTGGACACCACATCTCTCATTAATAAAGAAGAAGTTAGCAGATTGAGAGAGATCCACCCATCCATAAGTTAAGTAGAAACATATGGTATTAATTTTATTAGGAGGCGCAGAGAAGGGGTTACCCCATTTTTTCTATATTTGTATTGTTTTTGGGTTAGGATAAACACCAAAGGGGTTACTCTGTTTCTTGCTGCCTCACATATAGCGTGAATTGGTGTGGGTGCATTTCTGTCTTTGGTTATGCAGTAGTCCCAGTTGGTACCTTCACAGAGGCTCCAGTTCCTGGGGATTATACTGAACACCGTGTCTCAGAAGGTGTTCCTTCCTATGGATAAAGCTCAGACAATTCAGTCAATGGTTCGCTCCATTCTGAAACCAACCAAGATCTCGGTGCATCTTTTCATATGCCTACTAGGAAAGATGGTGGCCTCCTACGAGGAAATCCAATATGGAAGAATTCATCCCTGTCCATTCCAGCTGGATCTGCTAGACAAATGGTCAGGGTCGCACTTGCACATACACCAGAGGCCTTTCATCAAAGGCAAGGAATTCCCTGTTGTGGTTGCAGATCCCCCACCTAGTGGAGGGTTGACACTTTGGATTTCAAGCTTGGATTCTGTTGACTACAGATGCGAGCCTCCTCGGTTGGGGTGCGGTGACCCAGGTGGCTCAGTCTTCTCTTCCTATAAATATTCTGGAACTCCGAGCGATTTACAGTGCCCTTCTACAGGCCTCTTCTCTCCTTCAACATCAGGCCATACAAGTCCAGTCGGACAACGCAATGGCATTGGCGTACATGAACCGACAAGGAGGAACAAAAAGCAGGGCCGCAATGAAAGAGCTGTCCAGGATACTCCTCTGGGCGGAAAGCAATGCCAGGGCCATATTATTTATTTATTTATTTATTAACAGTTTCTTATATAGCGCAGCAAATTACATTGCACTTTACAACTGGACACAATTAGAAGATAAAACTAGGTAAAAACAAACAGTCATAGAGGTAGGAGGGCCCTGCTCGCAAGCTTACAATCTATGGGGAAAAAGGCATTTATACACAAGGATAGGTGCTATCTATTGCATAGTTGTCCACCAGATTGTAAAGGTTCTTGGTGGGCTGCATGATATCACATCATAGCAGTGATGAACTAGGGTCAGGATGAAAGGAGAGTGAAGAAAGAAAATATGTAGGGATAAGTGTTGACTGTACTGTGGGGATATAATTGGATAGGAAAGCTATGAAGGTAATGTGAGCAGTTCTGGAATTTGATAAGCTTGTCTGAATAGGTGAGTTTTCAGGGAACGCTTGAAGGTTTGAAAACTAGAGGAGAGTCTTATTGTATGTGGTAGGCCATTCCACAGAGTGGTTGCAGCCTGAAGAAAGTCCTGTAATCGTGCATGGGAGCAAGTAATGAGTGTGGATGAGAGACGTAGATCTTGTGAATAGCGAAGGGGCCTGGTTGGGAGATATTTTGAGATAAGCAAAGAGATGTATGTTGGTGTAGTATGGTTAATAGCCTTGTGTGTAAGTAACAGTATTTTATATTGAATACGGTAGAATACAGGTAACCAATGGAGGGACTGACAAAGTGGGTCTGCAGACAACGAACATCTAGCGAGGTATATTAGCCTTGCAGCTGCATTCAGAATGGATTGTAATGGTGAGAGTCTCTTCTTAGTAAGACCAGTAAGAAGAGTATTGCAATAATCAATGTGGGAGATAATGAGAGCATTGATTAGGGTTTTAGCAGTGTCTTGTGTAAGATATGATCGTATTTTGGATATGTTTCTTAGATGCATGTAACATGATTTTAAGACAGATTGAATGTGTGGAGCAAAGGACAGTTCTGTGTCAAGTATGACACCTAGGCAGCGAGCTTGTGGTGCAGCGTTGATTGTAGAGTTCTCAACCGTGATAGAAATATCAGGTTGGTAACTGCTATTGGCCGGTGGAAATATAATTAACTCTGTTTTGGAAATATTAAGTTTGAGGTGGCGAGATGAAATGGCAGAGAGGCATTCACTGCCCCAGCCCAGTACAGATAGAGACAAATCGGTGGAGGATAGGTAGATTTGAGTATCACCTGCGTACAGATGATACTGAAATCCAAAAGAGCTGATTCAATATTCATTCTGGGTGTGGACAACTGGGAAGCAGACTTCCTCAGCAGACACGATCTGCACCCAGGGGACAAGTGTTTCAGATGTTGATTCATTGGTGGGGCTGTCCACAGATCGACATGATGGCTTCTCGGTTCAACAAGAAGCTACTGCGTCACTGTTCCAAGATGAGGGACCCACAGGCAGCAGCGGTGGACGCTCTGACAACGCCGTGGGTTTACCAGTTGGTCTACTTATTCCCTCCAATTCCTCTCTTTCCCAGAGTTATAAAAAGACTAAAAAGGGAACGCATTCAGGCAATTCTAATTGCCCCGGAATGGCCTTGCAGGGCCTGGTATGCAGACCTCCTGGCCATGTCCCTCGTAGAACCCTGGCCTCTACCACTTCAGGAAGATCTTCTTCTGCAACGGCCGTTCATCTATCGGGACTTTCTGCGGCTACATTTAACGGAATGGAAGTTGAGAGGGAGATTTTAGCCAGAAAAGGTCTTCCCGGCAAGGTTATCTCAACTATGGTCCAGGCCAGGAAGGTGGTCACGTCACAGCATTACCATCGCATATGGAAGACGTATGTCTCTTGGTGTGAGGTTAGGCAGTATTCTACTGTGGCCTTTCATCTGGGTTGGTTCTTACTCTTCCAGCCGGCAGGTGTGGATGTGGGCCTACGCTTAGGCTCCATTAATGTTCAGATTTCGTCCATGTCTATTTTCTTCCAGAGACAGTTGGCTGTTATCCCGGAAGTCCAGAAATTCTTAAAAGGTGTCATTCGTATTCAACCACCCTTTGTGCCTCCCATGGCACCGTGGGATCTCAATTTGGTTCTGACGTTTCTCCAACAATCAGATTGGTTTGAACCTTTACACACGGTGGACATGAAGTATTTGACGTGGAAGACTGTCTGCGAGGCGTTCTTCGGATTAGGGGGTCCTGTCTTTTAAGAGCCCTTATCTGGTGTTTCACAAAGGATAGGGTGGATCTCAGGACTCGCACGCAATTTTTGCCTAAAGTAGTGTCGGTGTTTCACATGAATCAACCGATAGTGGTTCCTGTGGTGTCTGACACGTCTGTTACGCCAACGTCCTTGGACGTGGTTTGGCCTTTGAAGGTTTATGCCAAGAGAATGGCTCGTCACAGGAAATTTGATTAGCTTTATGTTCTCTATGACGCTACCACGATCCTGTCCTGCTTCTAAGCAGTCAATTGCACGTTGGATCAGGCTTACTATCCAACAGGCTTACTCTTCGGCAGCTTTGCCGCTGCCGAAGTCTGTTCAGGCCCACTCCGCGCGGTCGGTGGGTTCTTCCTGGGCAGCTGCCTGGGGTGTCTCGGCCTTACAGTTATGCCGAGCTGCTACTTAGTCAGGTTCAAACACGTTTGTAAAGTTTTACAGGTTCGACACCTTGGCTACAGAGGACCTTCAGTTTGGTTAATCGGTTTTGCAGGGGTCTCAGCACTCTCCCACCCGGTCTGGGAGCTTTGGGACTTCCCCATGATACTAGACCATCTCAGTATCCCCTAGGACATTAGAGAAAATAGAAATTTAATACCTACCGGCAATTCCTTTTCTCGTAGTCTGTAGGGATACTGGGCGCTCGCCTCTGTGCTTCGTTATTTCTACAAATGTTGTTCTTCTTTGGGTCTGCGGTTGCTGTCCCTATTTTAAAGTTGTTTTTAGCGTTACTTTCCTCTTGTTGTGTTGTGTGCTGCTGTTCATTTCTCACCACTTTCTTGTCTATTTTCCTCCTCTCAAAGTATGTCCATCTCCTCCTAGACTGAGTCTGTGGGAGGGGCATAGAGGGGAGGAGCCAGTACACTCAAAAGAAAATTTAAATGCCAGGCTCCAATGGACCCAATCTATACCCCATGCTACTAGACCATCCCAGTATCCCCTACGGGCTACGAGAAAAGGAATTACCAGTAGGTATTCAATTCCTATTTTTTCCTTTGAGGATTGGATGGAGATGGGCATGGCACCAGCTGCACCCCTCAAAAGCAAACCCTGCGCACAGCAGGTTAAGAGCAACAGGTTCACATAGTGTAAATATTTAGTGTGGTTGCCGCACTTTAGATGCTCTTCTTGCACTTCTGCACTTTTATTGTTGTCTCCTTTATTTATATGGCGCCACAGGGTCATGTAGTGCCTCACATAGGGGGTCATTCTGAGTTGAACGCTAGCTGAAAATGTTTGCTGTGCAGCGATGATGCAAAAAAAATGGCACTTCTGCGCATGCGTATGCAGCACAATGCGCAAGCGCGACGTACTTTCACAACGGAAGATGCCATTTTACACAAGGTCTAGCGAAGCTTTCAGTCGCACTGCTGACCGCAGAGTGATTGACAGGAATTGTCCGTTACTGGGTGTCAACTGACCGTTTTCAGGGAGTGTTTGAAAAAAAATGCAGGCGTGGCTGGCCGAACGCAGAGCGTGTTTGTGACGTCAAAACAGGAACTGAATGGTCTGAAGTCATCGCAAGCGCTGAGTAGGTCTGGAGCTACTCTGACACTGTACAAATTTTTTTTGTAGCCGCTCTGCGATCCTTTTGCTATGCTAAAGTACACTCCCAGTGAGAGGCAGCATAGCGTTTGCACGGCTGCTAAAAACTGCTAGCGAGCGATCAACTCGGAATGACCCCCACAGTACATAAACAGAAGCAGTGAACACTAAACAAGAGAAACATGCAAAAGACTACAGAATAAAACACTGCAGAACATGGGGTACAAGCTATAAAAACGCTGAGGCATTTGCACTCATACTACCAACAAAAGTAGCACCAGCTGTTGAACGCCGTTTGTGGGGTGCAGATGATAGTAATAAGTGAGGGAGGGAAAAGCACACGAGGGAAGAGGGTCCTGCTTGTGAGAGTTTACAATCTAAAGGAGAGAACATGTTCTGTAATCTGTACAGTTGTGCCAATCTGAGTGCAACCTGAGATTTATGGCTGCACTAATGAAGAGAGAGGAAATATATTGCACTTGAATGGATGACATTATTTACGAAAACCCCTTGATAGGGAGATTCGGCAACAGATTTAATATTACATTACAGACGCCTGCCTGTACACTACAGGGATGTCCATACTCGATACAATCCTTACCAGTGTAGAACACTATTTCACCGCGGAATGAAAAATTATATCGCTGGTTTCCTAAAAATAAGAATTTTTTTTTGTATTGGCAGACTCATACTGTACATTGGATAATAAATTCTTAGATACATGTACATATATATAAACACTGAAAACGGTCAATATAAAGAAGATGCAATAAGGGTTCACAGCTGAACAATCTTTTTCTAATACTCTTAATTCCTTATCTGTATTCTAAAATGTTGCTGTTTGTTTGTCATTTTGTTACTAATCTTAATATGAATTAATAAAAGTTACATTTCAATATTTTTGTATTTGTGCACTACCTACAGATGCCCTCTGTCTCTTGTGTATCTAGCTCAGGCATTCCCAACCGCGGTCCTCAAGGCACACTAACAGTGCAGGTTTTAGTGATATCTAGGCTTCAGCACAGATGGTTAAATCAAAATAACTGAGCTACAGTACTAATTTAAGTCACCTGTGTTCAAGCCTGGATATCACTAAAACCAGGACTGTTGGTGTGCCTTGAGGACCGCGGTTGGAAAACACTGATCTAGCTGGCACTTCTGTTTACCTCCTTTGAATATTAATCTTTCCACCCTGTGCCCCAGCGTCCGAGTAACAGATTATCTTCTACTTCTCCACTTTTATGTTCACCCCAGTTATTTAGAGGTTTTACGGGTTTTGGGGGGTATTTTGGATTTCACGTTAACATTGTGTCCTAGACAAAGTATTTAATAGGTTTAAATAATTTCATAAGAAAACAAGAAGAATTAATATATATGCAGACTGTAACCCACTTATCAGGGAGCCATGCAGACAGCCCTGTAATCCTGATATCCCATCACTTTGCTTCAGTCCAAGGTGAGTCCCAAAACAGTGTGAATTACAAGGGTGTTTTTTTTTTCCATGGCAAATATACAGGCACATATGCTTGCTGAAGCAGCCCTCATCTATTGTTACAAGAAGCTGACACATTTCACAGCCTTAAAATGTCTTACACAATGATATTGTTGTATTAATATTTGTATATATAAATAATGGTCGGCTAATTGCCCCACGGCGCAGGTAAGGCTATACAAATAAAAAGCCTTTTACAGCAGAAATCAGCAAACAACCAATGACTGCTCCGCCCAACTCCAAACACTGTCCTCTCACGTGTCACGTCAAACACCAGCCACCTGAATCCCCTACTGTGAGTGTGTTTGAATGGTTTGGGGTGTTTTTATAGGGGCTTTCTGCTGACAAAGTCGCCTGTGCTTGCTTCTACCAGTAGAAAAACAATAGGAAGTCATTGTCGATTTCTGTTGCATTCAGACTTCTATTTCACTGTGGAGTCTATTCTAAAGGGTAATCAGATGAGGTTTCAGAAAGAAAGAATGTGATGGATATTGCCAGCGATTTTCTATTGGCGCACAAATACAATGGATAGTAAATACTGTTTTTAGAGTCTGAAAACTGCTGGCGCTGTACATTGAGTTGCAATAGAAATAGAAAAAATGGCCTCCGTCGGAGCAGCTCCGACGGTGGCATTTTTAAATGCTTCACTGAGCTTCTGCACATGTGCAGAAGCTTCAGTTAACGCTGCCACGATCGCAGCTGGCGGCGGCCAGCCAATGAGGGGACGACCGGACCGGCCAAACGGAATCCGGTCCAGCGTCCCGGCATACCAATCCGCCTCTGGTCTATACTATAGTGTCTGTACTATTCAGGGTTGGACTGGCCCACAGGGGAACAGGGGAAACCACCGGTGGGGGCCCTACCTCCTTTAGGGAATCAGGTTCCAGACTGTGCATTTGAATTATAAATTATACATTTATTACCTTATATTGCACAGGTCTATGGTGTATGCTCTACAGTGCATTTCTGTTATTAATCTGGTACATTATAATGCATGCACTAGCAGTCCATGCACTCTTTAATGGTTAGCCAAGACTCAGAAGTTTGGCCACACCCCTAAACATGGGCCCCTAAAAATGTATTCCCCCGGTAGGCCATTTATGCCCCAGTCCGACACTGGTACTATTATATTAATGTTGGTGAATGGTATGTTATAAGGAGCAAGGAGAGGTACTTTTATTTAAATAGAGGACAGCAGGACTGATCATTACTGAAGTTTTGCTTTGCATTAAACAAAAGCCCCAAACACTGCTGTTGGTGCTGACCGGAGAGAGGAGGACGAGACTGAGCTGGGAGAGCCTCAAGGCACACAATGGGGTGGGCACTCAGCATGTGCGCACGGTGCAGGAACATGACAACTGCCGGTCGGTCCCACTGTTACAGCCGGATCTAGGTCCTAGTGTCCACCCGATCTATATCACCACTATGACTGTGTATGTGTGCATGTGACAAGTATGTATATAGGTGTCACTCTATATATGTATGTAGGTGTTTGACAGTATATACAGTATGTAGCTGTATGACTATGTATGTGAAAGTAAGGAGGAGGGGGGCGCAAATTTTTTTATGGGTGCCCTAAATTGCATTCCTCCGCCACTTTAGATGCCCTGCAGTGCTGGGTTTAGCAGCGTAAAACATCTAAACCCGACTAAAGTGCTGGACATGACGTGAAATGGGCACCTAACTTGGTAACTTTTTGCACATTTCTGCTTGCCAGCATGTGGGGCTGTGAGCAGAAATATTAGTGTGCCCGTCGGCAGAAACAATTGCATGCATGCAGGGGGTGATAACAATTGAATTGCCCACTATGTGTGTGTATGACTATGTATATGACACTATGTATGTATGTATGTATGTATGTGTATCGATGTATAACCATACATATGAATGTGTGCGACTATATATGTATGTATATGACTGTGTATATATGTATGTATATATGTATGTATGTATGTGTGTGTGTGTGTGTGTGTATGACTACATGACAGCTAGTATATATGTGTATCAGTGTGTGACAGTACATATGAATGTTTGTGACTGTATGTATCTGCATATGTGTAGGCTACAGTGTCCTGCAGAGAGACACACTCTCCCCTGATATTCACATGAGGCAGTGTCCAGCCCAGCAGCTGCATAAGGGATGTACACACATCCTGCGTAACAAAAAATGGCGGCATGACCACGTCCCCTTTTCATGTACGCACCAAAGGCTTGTGTACAATAACTCGATCCCTGCGACCCAAATGTTGCTCTTTAGGGTTTCTTAGTCTTAGGTGCCCCTGCACCCCAAAGCCTTAATCTAACTCTGCCTTCCTCCATGGGGGTAGTTCACCGGAGTAGATGGCAAATGCGCTGTCCTTAGCTAGCACTCCAAATCCATTTGCTCACATCAGGTCATCAAGAAAATCCAAACTACTCCCAAATCACAGGATATGGGCTAAATGTTAGTGCAGTGGTTCCCAAACGCGGTCCTCAAGGCTCCACAACGGTCCAGGTTTTAAATGTATCAATACTAGGCCACAGATGACTTTATTAGCACCTAAGTCAATTTGACTTAACTATCTGTGCTGAGCCATGGATATACCTAAAACCTGGACTGTTGGGGTGCCTTCAGGACCACATTTGGGAACCTCTGTGTTAGTGTTTTGCGTAGACTTGAGATGACTTCTTATATTTATATTTAAAAAAAATTACAAAATGACTTGCATACAAAACAAGTGTGCTTGGTCTGTTTTGAGATTGTGAAGTAACACATTCATAAAATGCCCCTCTACACACACACAGTACAGGGTGAGTCACCCATATCCGAAATGCTTGGGACCATTTGCATACCATAATGAGATCTCTTGGGGTTGGAATCCAAGTCTAACCACAGAATGCATTTATGCATAATATACACCTTATACATATAGCATGTAGGTAATTTTATACAATATTTTTTATCATTTTGTGCATAATACAAAGTTTTTGTACATTGACCCATCAAAAAGCAAAGGTGTCACTATCTCAGTCGCGCTCACAAAACTTTGGATATAGCATTATTGGATATGGGAGACTCCACCTGTACTAAAATTAGTTTATCAATTCTCTACTCTTCCAGTTTTCCAATTCACTGTAGGTGATGCCATCACTACCAGTTACAGAAAAATCAGATGAATCCTGTTGACCATGTTGGCTAATGGCTACCTACATGTACCTAAATATTTAAGAGTATCCTAATACAAGATGATGATCCACCTCCAAATTATGGCTTGACCACATTCCTGAATCCAACTTCCTGGGTAGGGAGGTCTCTTGAGTATTGTAAGGCTATTCTCAAAACTATCTACCAGCCAGGCCCCGAGTCTGCCTCCAATATCCTCCCCTGGTGAAAACTCAGGAGTCTCCCGTATCTTCCAGAAGAGTAGGTAAGTATATGGTAGTGGATACGTGGAATAGCCTTACACCAGAGGTGTTTGAGGATATGCCAGTAGAGCAATTTATACATTCTTAGAATAGACATAAGCATATCCTTACAAAGAAATAAAAATCCAATAGAGTTGAGGCTACCTAAAGCTTAAAAAAGGGGCATACTAGATGGGCCAAGTAGTTCTTATCTGCCGTCAAACACAAATATCTGCTTGCCCTACACTGGTTACATCACTGCTGTCAACCATCGGGTTTACGTATTACTATGAATCACGCCCAATGACATTTATTTCTCTCTCAGCTTTTCTTACGTATAGTCTGGCTTAGCGGACATATCGGTAGGCTGACAGCAATCGCAAAATCCCTGTTTTAAATTTCCAAGCGGTAATCATTCTTCATACTTTGGATTGAGCATTGGCTTGCAACTGTGTCCTTCTGCCATTGTAGTGGAGCCCTTGGATTGAATCCCCAGGCCGGGTTAACTATTAATACCATTGATGGTGCAACAAGCTGATTGATGACACTGACAAAATATTCCATTATACTTCTAGTATGAGCCAGCTCAGTAGACTAATGTCTTGCTCCTCCATTCAGCAATATTCCTCTCGGGCTTGTCCAAATTGCCTTAGACATCTGTATTTTAGTACCTTGTATGTTGCTTAATGCTACATAATAATAATAATAATACTCAGATCAGGAGCTGGCACAGACAGCAGGTCCTCTGGAGATGGGGCAGCTCTTGGTTTAAATACAGAGACAGGCTTCCTTTTTAGACACCAGATGAGTGAATAACATGAAGAAATGCCTAACATCTTCCAATGAATGAAGTATGGCTCAGTGCGGTGCTAGCCTAATGTGTTGATGGCAAGGCTGGCAGATTTGCTGGTTCTAATCCCTGGCTTGCCTGCTTTTAGTGTATTGGATGTTACTCTAGTTTGATTGATGATACTGAGAACACAGAACCCTGCTAAAGCTTCTCTGGAGGAGCAGAAAACATGAATTCTGTGCATAGCATACTCCACTTTCATCTCCCATCACTACAAGCTTCTCCATGTTACACAAACATACATATACACTGGTGTCCGTCCCCAAATTGTCATGATTTGCGGGGAGGGGCTAAATGACAAGAATTTGCATCAGTTAGCCCCACTCACATCATACTGTGATGCAAATTCCCTGTATGACATCCTCATCCTGCCCCCCTCACGAGGAAGCAGATGGGATGTGAGAGATCCGGCCTCTTCTATGGTTGCGGGGGACTGCCTGAAAAATATACGTTATGGTAAGAACTTACCGTTAATTACAGTATTTCTCCTAAGTCCACAGGTTCCACAGGATAACAATGGGATATGATGGAGCGATAGCGGATTGGCACCAAACAATCACAAGCTTTCAGGCCTCCCAGGATGCAACGGGCCCGTCCATATATCCCTGCCCACTGGCTCAGGCAAATCAGTTGGATTCCAAAGCATTTAGGCAGGAGCATCATGTAGAGCCCTAATCAGGTGAGAAGAACACACATGCACACCCTTCCGTACAAGAAGGAAGAGGTTAGTGAGTAGCAAGATCCTCAAATCAGGTGCGTCAGGGTGGGATCCCTGTGGAACCTGTGGACTTAGGAGAAATACCGTTATCAATGGTAAGTTCTTACCATAACGTATATTTCTACGGCAGGGTCCACAGGTTATCCACAGGATACCCATGGGATTTCCCAAAGCAATTTTAGTGGTGGGGACGCTCCTAATTGGACAGGAGAACCTTTCGTCCGAATTCAGCGTCATGAGAGGCAAAAGTATCCCAGCATAATGTCTAATGAATGTGTTAATGGAGGACTATGTGGCTGCCTTACATATCCGTTCTGCTGAAGCACCATGTTTTGCTGCCTATGAAGGACCTACCTTACGAGTAGAGTGAACAGAGATATTAGCCAGAACAGGGAGATCCGCTTGAGAGTATGCTTCCGAAATCGTCATTCAAAAGCCCTCTAGCCAGCGTCTGTTTAGTAGCAGGCCATCCTCTCTTGTGAATTCCATAGAAAAAGAAGAGAGAATCTGTCTTTCTGCTGGCACTTGTGCGATCCACGTAGATCCTTAATGCTCGGACTATGTCCCGCGACACATCTCCCGCAGAAAATCCTGATACTTGAAAAGCCGGGACAACATTTTCTTCATTAAGGTGGAATTTAGACACCACCTTACTTAGGAAGATACCCAGACCTAGTTCTGAGAACTGCTTTATCTGGATAAAAAAAACAGAAAAGGAGAACAACATGACAGCGCTCCTAAATCTGATAGTCTTCTAGCTGACGCCATAGCCAGTAGAAAGAGAACTTTTAGCTGTCAACCATCTAAGATCCACTTTATTAAGTGGTTCAAACGGAGCAACTTGAAGGGCTTTGAGGACTAGAATAAAGTCCCATGGCACTGTAGGAGGATAAAAAGGAGGTTGAATGTGCAGCATTCCCTGGAAAAAGTACGCACATCCTGTAAATTGGTAATTTTTCTTTTGGAACCCTACAGTCAATGCTGATACTTGTACTCTCAAGGAAGCCACCTTCAAACCCTTATCCATTCCTACCTAAAGGAAATCTAAGACCCTAGAAACTTGGAAAAATTTTGGGTCCATATTTCTTTCACTGCACCATGAATATAGGCCTGCCATATTCGGTGATAAATGCGAGCTGACGAGGGTTTCCTTGCTCTGTGCATTGTTTGAATTTACCTGTAGCGAGAATCCTCTTGACTTCAGGATAGAGGTTTCAAGAGCCACGCCGTCAACAATATTCAATCCAGATGCCTGTGATAACAAGGACCCTGCATTAATAGATCTGGACGTTGAGGGAGCAGACGTGGAGCATCCATCGAAATTCTCTGCAGATCTGTATACCATTGCCTTCTGTGCCAAGCCGGAGCTATTAGAATCACGGCACCCTTTGCTTCTTTTATCTTCCTCACCACCCTGGTAGCAGGATGATCGGAGGAAATAGATAGCCCAGATGAAACTCCCATTTCACTGACAAGGCGTCCACAAAAGATCACTCCGGGATCCTTTGTTCTTGTCCCGTATGCGGGCACTTTGTTGTACAGACGGGACGCCATGAGATCTATCTTTGGCAAACCCCACTTGTCTACCAGAGTCTGAAAGACTTCCGGGTGTAGAGCCCATTCCCTTGCTTGAATGGCGTGTCGACTGAGAAAATCTGCTTAGGACTCCCGGCACGAATACTGCGGACAATGCTGGAAGATGGAGTTCTGCCCAATTTAGTATGCGACTTACCTCCTTCATTGCTGTTTGGCTGCGCATTCCTCCCTGTTGGTTGAGGTACGCCCCCACCGTTAAATTGTCCGAGCAGATCTGGACTGGTCTCCTTGAAGAGTGTCCTTGGCCTGAATCAGTGCCATGTATATGGCCCGAAGTTCTAAAAGATTTATTACCAGTCGACTTTCTGCTATGGTCCATTTTCCCTGGAACCATAATCTTCTGGACACTGCTCCCCAGCCCTGAAGACTGTCATCTGTTGTCAGGATCTCCCATCTGATATCCAAAAGGTTCTGCCTTTGTCTAGATGGGATGTCTGTAGCCAACAGGCTGATGACTTTCTTACCTTGTGTGAAAGTACCATAATCTGTTTCTTTGTTGTCTGATGTATTCCATTCCATCTGGCTAGAATCAGACGCTGCTGAGGTCTTTAGTGGAATTGTGCATACTCCACCATTTCGAATGTTGACACCATCAAACCCATCAGTCGCATAGCTGCGTGGATTGATATCGTTTGACTGTGTAACAACTCCTGAGTACTTGACTGTACCTTGGATATCTTGTTCTGAGGTAATCCATTTTCTGCAGACTTGAATTCAGTACATACCCACAGTGAGTCATCCGTTAACGAAACCAGAGATGACTTTTCCCAATGTATGAACCACTAGTGCCTCTGCAGACAAGTCATTGTCTGTTGGAGATGGCACAGAAGCCTTTCCTGTGCCAGGTTAAAAAAGGTGTTTGAGGTATTGCAATTTTCTTATCCCCTTCTTGCGGAGATAAGCTGCCATAAGCATCATAATTTTGGTAAATACTCTGGAGGCTGTGACTAACCCCAAAGGGTAAGGTTTGGAACTGAAACTGTTGCTAGAGGATGGTGAACCTTGAGATAACACTGATGGAACAGTGCTATAGGAACCTGTAGGTAAGCATCCTGACTATCCAGGGATACCATGTAATTCCCTGGCTCCATGCCAAAACTATGGAGCGCAATGTCTCCATGTGAACCGTGGTACCCAAACTTTTCTGTTTAGGATTTTGAGATTGGGGTGAAAGGATCCTTCTGAACCAAAACCCGGTTGGAGAAAAAAACCCTGTCCCTATTGTGCAGGGGTTACTGGAATGACTATTCCTGAAAAAAGCAATTTCTAAACTGCTTCTTGTAAACCCCTGTCCTTTGCCTCTACCCGAGGCGGACTGGAACAGAAAAACCTTTGAGGAGGATGCTTCTTAACGAGAAACATAACCTAGAGATACCGCTTCTTGCACCCAGGTATCTGTTTGTAGACTTTTACCAGATCTGTGCAAACTGAAGAAGTTGGCCCCCTATCATGGGGTCCCCCAGAAGGAGGCACGCACCATCATGCTGATGGCTTATCCTCTGGTTTGGAAGCTGGTCCTCTGTTTGCCTTTGCTTCTTTGCCCTACTAAACTTATTGTATTGGGGCTGTTATGTTCCTTTATGACAATAAGGCCGAAAACTGGACCCCTATGTTGGGGTTATATGTGGAAGGAAACGTGACTTTCTCCGGCTGGGTCCACAGGTTATCCACAGGATAACAATGGGATATGATGAAGCGATAGCGGATTGGCACCAAACGATCACAAGCTTTCAGTCCTCCCAGGATGCAACGGGCCCGTCCATTAATCCCCGCCCACTGGCTCAGGTAAATCATTTTTTTTGTTTGTTGTGGCAGGAGCCGGACCATGGTCAGAGGGCTGCTGTTTCTTGGCAGCCCTAAGCTTTCTTATTTTATTTTTATAGTTTTACTATGGTTTTGAGTGATCTTTCCTAACAGCGTCTTATACACATATTGTAAAGAGTCGCTCCAACAACTCTCCGCTGGGTCGCAACAACGCTTACCCACGGTACAGTGCTGTCTCGGCGGGCGTCTGTGTCGGATATACTAGCAGGTCCAGCAGACATTACCAGGCTGTGGCCGGAGCACGGGGAGAAGGTAAGGCATCGGTTCCACTTAGAAGGGAAATACGGACACAGCCGCACTGTATTGGGAGGAGACTACCAAACAGTAGCTGGTGTGCCGCCACCACGGGTGCTCCAGCGCTAGGCCTTAGAGATCATAAGGCACCAGGAATAGCATGAGGTTGCGATCCCTAGGGTTGATGTCAGCGGTGGGGAGTCAGTCGCTGTCCTGGACGCCCCTCTCCCCAGTTCATGACCAGTTTCCATCGGTCTACCGCTATGAACTGTTGCCTCACTTCCGTCTCAGGCGCTACCATGAGGGGTCTTGGTCGCAGCATAGGCCGCTGCGTCTGTGTTCACTAAGCACTACCACAAGGAGACCCGGTCGCAGTACAGGCGTCTGTATGACCGGTGCGTCTGTATGCACAGTGCGTCTGTGTTCACTTAAAGTTGCCAGAGCGGCAGTGTACACTAGTAGCGTCTGGATCCACTCAGTGTTCACTAACATATTGATCGATCGTGGAAGTGAGGCGAGTCTCCCTGTATCCCACTCTACTGAGTACAGGTTATACAGCACTAAATTTCTATCTACTTTTGTCAGTATGAATAGTTAAGTTTAGTGCCTATTGCATATGAGTCTGTGTACATTACTGTGGTTTTCTTCGCATTGCGTTGAATACGTTAAGATCTGTATAAAACAGAATTCAGTAATATGTACTCCTACACACCTTAAAATGTGTTTGTAGTTGATATTATGCTCATATGACTAATATATAACATGTGACTGACTGCTAGTGTGATTGCGGACTTTAATATATGTTTGTCAGTTGATCTTCTGATCCTCAATGCAGGTGCATGGGTAGGGTCATATTGATATCACTTTAGAGAGATAAAGTGGTTACAGTCACAAATTGTGTAGTACACTGTGAAAGTGCTGATTATTTATCATGTCTAAGAGTGGCAAAAGTGACGAGGGTACACTTACAGTAACACCAACACTCATATCATGTTGTTTTGCAAAAACTGTATTATCCTCTGTAATCTGGTACAGGATGGTTTATGTGTAAAATGATTTGCTGTTCAGCATAATACATCCCTGATCTACATCAGGTATAGAGAGACCCATTGCAGTGATGTTTGCACAGACCTTGTCCAGTTTAGCTGAAAAATTAATTCTTACAGCTTCAATACCAGGAATAGGGTTCACTATTAACCCATACATGCAGCTCCCTACCTACGGTATATCCCCAACAGCTTCTCCAATAAGACAAGCGGATGAACCGAATATAAATAAATCATCGACTTCACAGGCTACACATGATGATCATTAGACGATGAAACCTCTATATACTCTACTTCAGCATACGAAGAACAGGTAAAAGGGATCAGCTTAATGAATAAGCTGAATTAAATTAATGAGAGCAGAAAAGGCTAGTCTGTCAGAGGCAGCAGAGTCTGGGTTAAAAGTAAGGCACCCATGTTTAAACGTCCCAAAACAATAATAGGGCCTCCTCATGAGGGCAGAATTCATGGAAAAGGTTTGGGTTACACCAAATAAAATAGAATTCACGGTAAATGGGATTGCAATATCCTTTTCCAGCTGGGGACTGTTTAAAATAGGGAAGTGCCTCCCAAAATAGATACGCATGTCATTTGATATTGCAAAAAATCTATATGGCCTCTGCCATCAACGTCAAAAGAGGAATGGTTTTCAGGAAAAAAAATCATGTCTCTGTCTGAGGCAGTCATAAGGCCAGCCATGACTTCAGCTTGCATGGAAAGCAGCAAAATAGCTGCCTGGGTTTGTAACAGGCAGAAATAGATATGGGTAATGCTTCATGGAGGCGTCACCCTTCACCCTTCACAATAGCTGCTTACATACATGGAAAGCTGATTCAGAATCAAAGAAGGTTCTGGGAACTTAACTTTGGCTGGAACTCTCTGTTGAGGTAAAGAATTAACAGATATTCGGGAGTCAGAAGCAGACTCCAAGAAGGTTATGTTTCCTTCCACATACAGCCCCTGGTTAGGGGTCTGATTTTCGGCCTTGTTGGTCGTAAAGGAAAAGCAAAAGGATCGTAACAGCGATCAGAGGGCCAGCTTCCAAACAAGAGGATAAGCCATCAGCATGATGGTGCAGGTCTCCTTCTGGGGGATCTCAGGGTAGCGGGCCGACTTCTTCAGTTTGCACAGATGGGTGCAAGAAGCGGTATCTCTAGTTTAGGCTTTCCTTTCAAGAAGCATCCTCTGGAAGATTATGATTCTGGGGACTATGGACCACAGAAGAAATTGCCTGCTAATAAACCTGTTAGCACTTCGGGCCATATGCATGGTCCTGATTCAGGCACGGGACACTCCTAAAGGAAAACCAGTCCAGATCCGCAGGGACAAGGCAACGGCAGTAGTGTACCTCAACCTTCAGAGAGGAACACGCAGCTAAAACAGCAAGGAAGGAGGTAAGTCACATACTAAAGTGTGCAGAACTCCATCTTCATCTCCATCTAAAGTGTGCAGACTCGGGTAGACAAGGGGGGTTGGCCAGAGAGAGATCTCATGGAGTCCCATCTGAACAACAAAGAGCCCATAATCGGGTCAGGAACAAAGGATCAGGGAGTGATCGTTGTGGATGTCTTTTCAATGGGAATTTCATTTCACTTATGTTTTCTCAAATCATACCCAGGATATTGAGGAAAATACAACAAAAGTGCCGGGATTCTAATAGCTCTGGCTCGGCCTAGAAGGTGTTGGTACACAGATCCGCAGAAAATGTCGAATGCCATTTCTGCATCCTCCACGCCCAGATCTACTAATGCAGGGTCCTTGTTATCACAGATATCTGGATCGACTGTCTTAACGGTGTGGCTCTTGAAATCTATATCCTGAAGTCAAGAGGATTCTCACAGGTAAATCAAACAATGCTCAGATCAAGGAAAACTTCCTTGGCTCTTATTTATCACCAAATATAGCAAGCCTATATTCATTGGTGCAATGGAAGAGGTATGGACCCGAAATCTTTCAGAGTTCCCAGGGTTCTAGCATTCCTTCAGGCAGGAATGGATAAAGGTTTAAGGGTGGCTTCCTTGAGAATGCAAGTGTCAGCATTGACAGTATGGTTCCGAAAGAAAATTGCCAAATTGCAGGATGTGCGCACATTTTCCAGGGAATGCTGCGCATTTAACCTCCTTTTGTTCCTCCTACAGCGCCTTGGGACTTAAGTCTAGTCCTCAAAGCCCTTCAAGTTGCTCCGTTTGAACCACTAAATAAAGGGATCTTAAATGGTTGACAGCTGAAGTTCTCTTTCTACTGACTATGGCATCAGCTAGAAGAGGGTCAGATTTAGGAGCACTGTCATGTTAATCTCCTTGTCTGATGTTTTATCCAGATAAAGTAGTTCTCAGAACTAGGTCTGGGTATCTTCCTAAGGTGGGGTCTAGATTCCACCTTAATGAAGAAATTGTAGTCCCGGTTTTTCATGTATCAAGATTTTATGCGGGAGATGCGTCGCTGTACGTAGTCCAAGCATTAAGGATCTACGTGGATCGTACCAGTGCCATCAGTAAAAACAGAATCTCTCTTCATTCTCTACGGATTTCACAAGAGAGGATGGCCTGCTACTAAACGGACGCTGGCAAGATGGCTTCGAATGACGATTTCAGAAGCATATTCTCGAGCTGATTTCCCTGTTCTGGCTAATGTCTCTGTTCACTCTACTCGTAAGGTAGGTCCTTCATGGGCAGCACAGCATGGTGCTTCAGCAGAACAGATATGTAAGGCAGCCACATGGTCTTCCATTAACACACTTATTAGACATTATGCCTTGGATACTTTTGCCTCTCATGACGCTGAATTCGGACGAAGGGTTCTCCTGTCCAATCAGGAGCATCCCTACCACTAAAAATTGCTTTGGGAAATCCCATTGTTATCCTATGGATAACCTGTGGACCAAGCCGGAGAAATATACGTTATGGTAAGAACTTACCGTTGAGAACAGTATTTCTCCTATGTCCACAGGTTCCACAGAGATACCACCCTGACGCACCTGATTTGAGGATCTTTCTACTCACTAACCTCTTCCTTCTTGTACGGAGGGGTGTGCATGTGTGTTCTTCTCGCCTGAATAGGGCTCTACATGATGCTCCTGCCTAAATGCTTTGGAATCCAACTGATTTGCCTGAGCCAGTGGGCAGGTATATATGGACGGGCCTGTTGCATCCTGGGAGGACTGAAAGCTTGTGATCGTTTGGTGCCAATCCGCTATCGCTCCATCATATCCCATTGTTATCCGGTGGAACCTGTGGACATAGGAGAAATACCGTTATCAACGGTAAGTTCTTACCATAACGTATGTTTCTTGGAGTCTGATTTTGACTCCAGAATATCTGTTAACTCCTTACCAAACAGAAACTTCCAGCCAAAGGCAAAGTTTCCAGCAACTATTGTTAATGCTGATGCCCTAGAACATTAGTGTCCATATGAGCTATATGGGATTCTTGCTCCCTTGCAGGTGCTGAAAACCTGTCTTCCAGTACCTCAGCCCAGTGTACCTACAGCACCTGGTATTCCAAGGTGGACTCCCATCCAAAAACTAACCAGGCCCAACACTGCTTAGCTTCCAAGATCTAGTGAGATTGGGCCTATCCAGTGTGGTGTGGCTGTAGATTGCAAGGTGAAGTCATGGCTAGCCTTATGACTGCCCCAGACAGAGACAACATGGTTTTCAGAAAACCATCTCTTTTTTGACGTTGACGGCAAATACCATGTATATTTTCGCATTATCAAATGATATGCGTATCTCTTTAGGAGACATTTCCCATTTTTAAACCGTCCCCAGCTGGAAAAAAATATTTGGAATCCCATTTACTGGGAACCTATATTCTTTATTGGGTGTAGCCCAAACCTTTTCCATGTTTTTCATCAGCTGCTGAGGTCCCCCATGAGGAAGCCCTATTTTTTTGGGACGTTTAAACATAGGTACCTTATTTTTAACACAGGCTCTGCTGACTACTCTAAGGACAGAAAAGCCTTTACTGCTCCCGCTAACTCAGCTATATTCACTGAGCCGATACCTTTTACGTGTTCTTTGTATGCCGAAGAAGAGTATATAGAGCTTCCATCGCCTGATGAATCATCCTGTGTAGCCTGTGCAGTTGATGATTTATTTACAATCGGTTTCTCAGCTTAAACAAAGAATGAGACAGCGCTTTTCACGTTGTGTAAAAAAGATAACCTTTACTTTATATTTTATATAGAATACATATATAAAAAAGATTTTCACCTATACATGTATATAGAGATATCACACTACGATACCGGCCAGTATCAATTTAATCTAAAAAATACACTATATTAAAAAATATCTCCACAACAGAGAACAATTCATCCAAAATTATCCAACTAGAATAGCATATGCCCTATAACTCTGTATTTCTCCTAATAGGGCTCTAAAATGTGGATTCCTTAAACTTTCTATATAGCACAGTAAGCCTTATTGGTAAGCAGAAAAGTCAGCATGCACATGTTAGTTAAGCAAGAAAGATTTTAAAGCAGAGGAATTTGTCCAACAGTTCAAACAAGTTGTTTGTTAGTGCACTGTAAATATAATTGATGATGCAGCTGTTAGCGTTTTAGTCAGATAGATATTAAACCTGTGTTATATTCAATACCGTCCATACCTTACAGCAGGCTTGATGTTGTTATCGCTATTGATATATAATCAGCTGTTTATACAAATAGGCAGTTTATATACAGCCCCGTCTGAATAGCTGAGAATCCCCAATACACCAAGAGTACAATACGCTCTGTACTCTATTAGATACCTCTCCTCACAATGCTTGTAGGCATAGCAGCCTTTCCAGCCAGTGGCAATGGTAACTGTGATCCTTATCTCACTCTCCGGTGTATGGGATTTTCTCCTTGATGCTACAGATGCCTGGTAACTGCCTCAAACAGCCGCAGCCGAGGCAGCACAGCGTGGTGATAGCTGCAATAGATCCCGGCTCTCCTCAGCACAGCCAGGGCTGGTCCGAATGCTCAGTCAGTCACGGAAGCAGCAGCAAATGATGATGTGGTACTACCACAGTGAGTCCACAAATGCGTTTCTCCGCCTACCCTCCGGCTTCGGCGGCTTCCTCAGTGAATAATTCTCAGCTTGTTTTATTAGAGAAGCTGCTGGGGATACTGTATGTAGAGAGCTGCCTGTATGGGTTAATAATGAACTCTATTCCTGGCATCGAAGCTGTAGGAATTAACCTTTCAGCTATACTGGACAAGGTCTGTGCAAACCACACCCAAAGGGGATTTATCTGTACTTGGCGTAGATCAGGGATCTGCCTTGTATTATGCTGGCAAGCAAACCATTTTACACATAACCATCCTGTACTAGATCAGAGAGGTTAATCCAGTTTTTGCAAGACAACACGATATGAGTGTTGGTGTTACTGTAAGTGTACTCGTCACCTTTGCCGCTCTTAGACATGATAAATAATCAGCACTTTCACAGTGTATTACACAATTTGTAACTGTAACCACTTTATAGTTCTAAAGTGATATCAATCTGACCCTTACCCATGCACCAGCATTGAGGATCAGCAGACCAACTGACAAACATATATTAAAGTCAGCAATCACACTAGCAGTCAGTCACATGTTATATATTATATAACATATATATATGTTATATATATATTAGTCATATGAGCACATAATCAACTACAAACACATTTTAAAGTATGTAGGAGTACAGATTACTGAATTCTGTTTTATACAGATCTTAAAGTTTTCAGACGTATTCGGAAGTAAACCACAGTAATGTACACAGACTCATATGCAATAGGCACTTAAACTTAACTATTCATACTGATAAAAGTAGATAGAAATATAGGCCCTCATTCCGAGTTGTTCGCTCGGAGATTTTCATCGCATCGCAGTGAGAATTCTCTTAGTGCGCATGCGCAATGTTCGCACTGCGACTGCGCCAAGTAACTTTACTATGATGAAAGTAAGTTTACTCACGGCATTTTCATCGCTCCGACGTTCGCATTGTGATTGACAGGAAATGGGTGTTACTGGGCGGATGCACGGCGTTTTAGGGGCGTGTGGCTGGAAACGCTACCGTTTCCGGAAAAAACGCAGGAGTGGCCGGAGAAACGGTGGGAGTGCCTGGGCGAACGCTGGGTGTGTTTATGACGTCAGCCAGGAACGAAAAGCACTGAACTGATCGCACAGGCAGAGTAAGTCTGAAGCTACTCAGAAACTGCTAACTCGTTTGTAATCGCAATATTGCGCGTACGTCGGTCGCAATTTTAAGAAGCTAAGATTCACTCCCAGTAGGCGGCGGCTTAGCGTGTGTAACTCTGCTACATTCGCCTTGCGAGCGAACAACTCGGAATGAGGGCCATAGTGCTGTATAACCCGTACTCGGTAGAGTGGGATACAGGGAGACTCACCTCACTTCCAAAATCGATCAATATGTTAGCGAACGCTGAGTGGATCAAGGCGCTACTAGTGTACACCGCCGCTCCGGGAACTTTAAGTGAACACAGACGCACCGGCCATATAGATGCCTGTATTGCGACTGGGTCTCCTCGCGGTAGCGCTTAGTGAACACAGACACAGCGGCCTATGCTGCGACCGAGACCCCTCATGGTAGTGTCTAAGACGGAAGTGAGGCAACAGTTCATGGCGGGAGACTCGCGGAAACTGGTCATGAACTGGGGGGAGGGTGACCAGGAGAACGTCTTACTCCCCACCTCTGACATCAACCCTAGGGATCGCAGCCTCATACTATTCCTGGTGCCTTATGATCCCTAAGGCCTAGCTCTGGAGCACCCGTGGTGGCGGCGCATCAGCTGCTGTTTGGTAGTCTCTTTCCAATACAGTGCGGCTGTGTCTGTATTCCCCGACTATGGGGAACCGATGCCTTACCTTCTCCCCATGCTCCGGCCACAGACTGGTAACGTCTGCTGGACCTGCTAGTATATCCGACACAGATGCCCGCCGAGACAGCACTGTACACATGGGTAAGCGTTGTTGCGACCTGGCGGAGAGTTGTTGGAGCGACTCTTTCCAATGTATAAGACGCTGTTAGGAAAGATCGCTCAAAAACATAGTAAGACTATAAAAATAAAATAAGAAAGCTTAGGGCTGCCCTAAAACAGCAGCCCTCTGACCATGGTCCGGCTCCTGCCGCACCAAAAAACTGATTTGCCTGAGCCAGTGGGCGGGGATAAATGGATGGGCCCGTTGCATCCTGGGAGGCCTGAAAGCTTGACGTCGTTTGGTGCCAATCCGCTGTCGCTCCATCATATCCCATTGTTATCCTGTGGATAACCTGTAGACCCTGCCGGAGAAATGAGGAGTCTCCCGCAAATTGCGGCACAGTAGGCAAATATGCTTCATTTGGCAGTATATTAAATATAGAAAGAATACTGAAGAGCTACATGAACAAAAGAAAATTCCTAAGAGGAGCTCACTAAAAAAAGGCCTGCAAAATGTTATAGAATAGTAATATCTGTAAAACATCAAAGGGCAGAAATAAATGTTAAGAGCTACAGTTGCACAGGAAGACAGAACTAAGCTAGACCCCTTTCTTTTCATTTTTTATTTATTAATATTTAAAAAAATACTTAAAAATAAACATTAATGGCCAAATGTAATAGAGTGAGAGTTGCAAAAAGTGAGAGATTTGGTAAGGTT
This sequence comes from Pseudophryne corroboree, assembly GCF_028390025.1. Taxonomy (NCBI): domain Eukaryota; kingdom Metazoa; phylum Chordata; class Amphibia; order Anura; family Myobatrachidae; genus Pseudophryne; species Pseudophryne corroboree. The sequence continues at coordinate 128,012,172 of NC_086455.1, forward strand.
TTGCAGTTTTTTTTAAAAGTGGCAATCATTTACATAGCAAGATCAACCTGGTTTCGCAGTGTGAATGATTGCCACTTTAAAAAAAAAAAAACTGAAAAACCTTACCAAATATCTCACTTTCTGAAAGTCTCACTCTATTACATTTGGCCCCCAATGTCTGAATAAATACAGCGCTTCCGGAATGTATTCACAGCGCTTCACTTTTTCCACATTTTGTTAAGTTACAGCCTTATTCTAAAATGGAATAAATTAATTTTACCCTTAAAATTCTACACACAATACCCCATAATGAGAACGTGAAAAAAAGTTTTTTTTTTGTGATTTTTGCATATTTATTAAATATAAAAAAACTAAGAAATCACATGTACATAAATATTCACAGCCTTTGCTCAATGCTTTGTTGACGCATCTTTGGCAGCAATTACAGCCTTTTTGAATATGATGCCACAAGCTTGGCACACCTATCTTTGGGCAGTTTCGCCCATTCCTCTTTGCAGCACCTCTCAAGCTCCACAACAGTCATTTTCAGATCTCTCCAGAGAAGTTCAATTGGATTCAAGTCTGGGCCGCTCAAGCACATTCACAGAGTTGCCCTGAAGCCACTCCTTTGATATCTTGGCCGTGTGCTTAGGGTCGCCCGAGTCTGAGGTCAGGAGCGCTCTGGAGAAGGTTTTCATCCAGGATGTCTCTGTACATTGCTACATTTATCTTTCCCTCTATCCTGACTAGTCTCACAGTTCCGGCCGCTGAAAAACATCCCCACAGCATGATGCTGCCCCCACCATGCTTCACTGTAGGGATGGTATTGGCCTGGTGATGAGCGGTGCCTGGTTTCCTCCAAACATAATGCCTGGCATTCACACCAAAAAGAGTTCAATCTTTGTCTCATCAGTCCACAGTATTTTGTTTCTCATGGTCTGAGAGTCCTTCAGGTGCATTTTGGCAAACTCCAGGTGGGCTGCCATGTGCTTTTTACTGAGGAGTGGCTTCCATCATCTATCTCTATGACTCTATCATACATGCCTGATTTGTGGATTGCTGCAGAGAGGGTTGTCCTTCTGGAAGGATTTCCTCTCTCCACAGAGGAATGCTGTAGCTCTGACAGAGTCACCATCGGGTTCTGACTAGGGCCATTCTCCCCAAATTACTCAGTTTAGACGGCCGGCCAGCTTTAGGAAGAGACCTGGTGGTTTCGAACTTCTTCGATTTACGGTTGATGGAGGCCACTGTGCTAATTGGGACGTTCAAAGCAGCAGATTTTTTTCTGTACCCTTCCCCAGATTTGACAATCCTGTCTCGGAGGTCTACAGACAATTCCTTTGACTTTATGCTTGGTTTGTGCTCAGACATGCACTGTCAAGTGTGGGACCTTATATAGACAGGTGTGTGCCTTTCCAAATCATGTCTAATCAACTGAATTTACCACAGGCGGACTCCAATTAAGCTGTAGGAACATCTCAAGGATGATCAGTGGAAACAGGATGCATCTGAGCTCAATTTTGAGCTTAATGGCAAAGGCTGTGAATACTTATGTACATGTGATTTCATAGTTTTTTATTTTAAATAAATCTGCAAAAAAAAAATCAATGTTTTTTTTTTCATGTTGTCATTGTGGAGTATTGGGTGTAGAATTTTGAGGGGAAAAATGAATTTATTCCATATTGGAATAAGGCTGTAACACAAAATGTGGAAATAGTGAAGCGCTGTGAATACTTTCCGGATGCACTGTATATCTAACAAGTTGAAAGATAATATTTTACTTTAATACACACAAAAAATCAGCTTTAGAAATCCTGTGAAATAACTTTGTTGTCACATATTTTCTTTTTGTATTTTTGCAACAAAATGAAAACTCTGAATTACATAGAAAAGGACAAAACAGGTTTGCCAAGGGATAAGGTAGTCTACTGAAAACATTCACAGTTCCACTCTTGTATCTATAATGGCTCCAGTGTGTGGTGTCCAGGGGGGCCCACACTGCACTCATGTTTAATTACTTACCTTTCCATAGACCCATGTCGGTGCTGCAGCTGCAACAAAAATCACCGGGCAAAATGGCACAGTAGTGATTAGTCGCCTGAACATGGGCCCTCATTCCGAGTTGTTCGCTCGGTATTTTTCATCGCATCGCAATGAAAATCCGCTTAGTACGCATGCGCAATGTTCGCACTGCGACTGCGCCAAGTAACTTTGCTATGTAGAAAGTAATTTTACTCACGGCTTTTTCATCGCTCCGGCGATCGTAATGTGATTGACAGGAAATGGGTGTTACTGGGCGGAAACACGGCGTTTCAGGGGCGTGTGGCTGAAAACGCTACCGTTTCCGGAAAAAACGCAGGAGTGGCCGGAGAAACGGTGGGAGTGCCTGGGCGAACGCTGGGTGTGTTTGTGACGTCAACCAGGAACGACAAGCACTGAACTGATCGCACAGGCAGAGTAAGTCTGAAGCTACTCTGAAACTGCTAAGTAGTTAGTAATCGCAATATTGCGAATACATCGGTCGCAATTTTAAGAAGCTAAGATTCACTCCCAGTAGGCGGCGGCTTAGCGTGTGTAACTCTGCTAAATTCGCCTTGCGACCGATCAACTCGGAATGAGGGCCATGGTACGCCAGCTTATACATTAAAAGATTAAAAAACCAATGACCTTGAACCAGGTAAGTGAAATTTTCCCAGGGTTAGTTTTGCAAAACTTAGCGTTTACTCAAACCCAGCGTTACACTAGCAGTGTGGTTCAAGTGCTTAGTGACTTAGATTGGTTTAGCAATTTAGACACACTTCTCTCTTTGAACAGCTTTCCATAAGATGATATAATTCATTACATCTTTTTCAGTACGTTCATAGATTATAGCACTCGTACAACTGGAATGAGTAAGTGGAAAGACATTTCCTAATTTATCTGCGAATTCTCTTCTCAAAGCTTTAAAAATATACATCCAAGATATCATCTGCCAATTTATGTGGAAATGTTTTAAACATTTTCCATAGGGCCTATCTTTCACTTTTAAGACTTTGGGTAATGGGGCTTTCGCCCTCATGCAATTGTTTAAAATATGGTTTTAAGAGGTGGGAGTTACTCCATTGCCTCTGGGATTGCTCAATTATCAAATGTTTTTTTGATGAAAGTTGGGGGGTTTACTAATACTCAATTACTTTCTAGTGACCATGGAATGGGCTATATTTGGCATACTCCCACAAGGGTATTAGGGCCTCTATGGGGAGTCGTAAATGACTCTTGGCAATATCTGCAGCTGCCAGGCACGGCTGTTTCTACCCAATTTGGCTCCCAGTGTGAGATTTAAAAATGTGCTCCTCCCCCACCACTGAAAAATTTGCACGCGCCTTTGGCACGCTCCTGACAAGGGTCTGTGGCCTCTCTAAGATGGGCTTGGTCTCTCAAAAATGGGCGTGGTATCGCCTGAAAAGACTACCTTGCACCCCAGGTTTTGACCCTGCACCAACATATGACGGCCACCACAATTAATTAAATTCCACCATATTAAGCCCCACACAGTAATGCACCCTGCACCATATTATGCCACACACCGCAATGTCCTTGATACATTATGCCATACAGTAAAGCTTCTAATTACTTTTTAATTCCCTGCTCGTTGCCAAGGGTTTCAAGCGCTGGGTGTCAAGCTGGTTGCCAGGGGTTCAATGCTCTGGGATCCATGCTAGTTGCCAGGGGTTTCATGCTCTGGGACGGGTGTCATGATCGTTGCCAGGGCTGTGTAATGCTAGTTGCCAGGGCTGTGTAGTGCTCGTTGTCAGGGGTGTGTACAATGCCCGCCAGGCCAGCCCACATCTCTCTCCTCCTCCTCCCGCCCGTTGCTCCTGGTGCTCTGCAAAAGCGTCATTACGCAAAACTCCGCCCCCTGAGAGGAGTACTAATGATAGGAAGGCGCACCAAGGGCCACCAAAAGTGCCGCGGCGGGTGCCCTGTGCGACGGCACGCCTCGCCCGCCGCACGAAACAGCACTGCTGCCAGATCAATTATCGTACAGATATGGATTCATCCAACATCATTATCTATATGTATGTTTTTGGACAGATTATATTAGATTTTTCGTATGGACTGGGTGGAATCTTCCCTGCAGAAGGAAAGATACACAATACCCTTTTTTTGAGACACAGGAAAGCTATATCTCCTTTTTCTCTAAACTGATTCAGAGACGAATCAGAAAATGCTTTTGTGCCACAACATGGTATGAGAATCATATATTATAGATATATATTTATAAATGATCCTCCTATGGTCTTAACTTTTTAAAATATTTGCATAATAGTTGTGGAGATGTACTGTCCCCACCATGCCGTGTCATACTATGTTTTAAATTGTACTGTTGAGACTTAGGGGTATATTCAATTGAAGTCGGATCCATTCCGACATTCATTTGTCAGAATGGATCCGACCTGGGCTATCCAATGGACATCTCAATTCGACTTTAAAAAAAAGTCGAATTGAGATGCAGGAGGGGAGACAGGGGGAGAGCCGCGCTACAGCAGCGGCTATATAGCCACTGCTGTAGCGCTGCTCTCCCCCGTCTGCCTGCGGCTCTCCCTCCAGTCCCTCCTCTCACAGCTGCCACTCCCCGTCCCCCCTCTCACAGCCGCCGCCACTCAAGGCAGCGTCCACCCGGCTCCAGCAAGTGAGGTCTCGCTTGCTGGAGCCGGGTGGACACTGCTGTGAGCGGCGGCTGTGACATCCTCCAGCGCTGCTCACCCCGTCCCGGCTCTCCCAATCTCACTCGACCTTTTTTTTTAAAGTCAAACTGAGATGGTCGAAAAGGGGGCCAAAACCGACACAAGCACGTAGATCGGCAGCTATTCCGGCGATCCATGTGCTTTTCGCCAAGTTGAATTCATCGACTTGTCGAAAAAATTGGGGTTATATTGAATAGGTCGAATCACGATTTGACCTTAAAAAGTCAAAAACTGCTGTCTTTTCGACAGACGGCAGCTTTCGACTTCAACTGAATATACCCCTTAGGGCGGCATCCAATTAGTCCAGATCCATTTTCTGGCAATAAAAACAGGCGGATATCGCAAATAATGATGGATGGTCATTATCACGGTCATTCATCGCCCGAAAATGGACCCGCGATTGTGCGGTAACACATGGGATCGGGGATCGCAGCTCCGGAAGCCTGGTTATCACGGTTTATGCCTGAGGCACCCAAAGCATAAGCCCCAATAAGTGCTGGTATCGGAGGGAGGAGTGCGCCGTATCAGGGCTAATAGGATCGTCCCCATCAATCCTATTAGGAGTGTAAAGTAACGCTGCTAGTAGGATACCCCCCATAATAATAGAATGTCATTCCATAAATATTGTAACAATTTTATATCTATTATAATGCATAGATCACAATAGTTGTTGATATGGTGTTATGGTGATTTACCTATATGTTATGTATTTTTTACTTTTTATATGAGCTATGAATAATGGCTTGTTTGTACATTTTATTTATTGTACATGCAATAATAAAAATAGAGTTAAAAAAATACATCCAATGTCTGAATAAATAGATCTAAGAAGCTGCAAGATAATACCTTATTTTACACACACACACACACACACACACACACACACACACACACACACACACACACACACACACACACACACACACACACACAGATCAGCTTTATAAAACCTGTTATATAACTTTGCTGTTGTCATATATTTTCTTTTTACAACAAAATAAAATTCAGAATTACATAGAAAAAGGACAAAATAGATTTGCCAAGGGATAAGATAGTCCACTGGAAAAACACTCACAATTCCACTCATTGGCATATCTGTAATGGGTGCAGTGTGTTCAGTGAACACGGGCCCCTAGGTCCAGGGGGCTACCCCAAAAAATGGAAGCCTCCCGCAGCTTCCAGGAGAGTAACAAGTATGATGCACAGTAGTCTCTGAAACAATGCCAGAGTCTACTGCTCTGTATAGAGGAGGCAGCCGACACAGAGACCTCACACAGGCCCCCTCCGCTGTTATACCACCCCTAATTCCACTGTATACATTAATAAACATTTAAAATAATTGCTTATTTGGGGCATGGCCTGGGCAGCAATGGAGGATAATACTAGCCCTGTGCTCTCCAGCCATTATATTATGTTTCTACATCCTGTAGACAGCGGGGTCCTCCCTGCATTGCTCTCTCCTACTCTGGCTGTTGGTTTTAGGCTATGGACCCACACTTAACAATTCGGGGGCTGTGTCTCCCTCCTCTGACCCAGAGTCTGTGTTGTGGCCTCTTGCCTGTGGCCGGCATTACCCCCACTTCATGGCGCTCCTCTGCAGATTCACTTCCGCTCCCGCCACTGGTGTGGCTAATTGTCCTCTCCTTCATAAGGCTTGCTGCTTCCTGGGGACCTCCTGCTGCTGGGCTGTGGTTGAGTAGGTCAGGGCTCCTGGGACCTGTACTGCTCCTGGATATAAGTTCCATTATCTCCCCTGCTGTCATCTTTGCATTGTATATCCCCTGGAAAATCTGCTACTGTCATGAGTCCATATTGCTGTGACTTGTAGTGTATTATTATTCTCCCTTGCTATTTTCTCTGCATTGTTTGCTCTTTCTATCCAGTTCACTGTGACCTTGTGCATCTCCTACCTATACCTTCAGTCTCCTGTTTAGGGCTATCCTGTGGATTTTTGATACTACCTGCTCTGTTTATTTGGTCACCCCAGTCTCCGGTTCAGTGCTACCCTGTAGAGTCCTGTTCTCAATACTTACCTTCTACATGCTGGTTGCTTTTGCTCTCGTTTGGCCAGCTGACTCTCTTCATCTCCATCTTCAGTTTAGTGTGACCCTGTGCATCTCATGGCTATACCTCCAGTCTTCTGTTCAGGACTACCCTGTGGAACTTTTGTATTACCATGCATTGGCTGTCTCTTCTGAATATACTATTAAACATCTTCTTCAAGCAATTTACAACTCGCAAAAAAGAATGACGGTTTGGATAGCAGAGATGTCACTGACTTTGTCCATTTTTTGTCAAAATATGCAGGAGATGGAGAATGGGCCTGCGGAGCGTGAGCATGGTCTCCCTGTCCTTGAGAAGCACAGTGTCTCTGTCCCTTAATGACAGAGACCCCAGATTCTCAGTTGGTGACATATCAGCCCAGGCTTCTGGACAGGGCACTGCACTGATGTCATGGAGGGGGCAGGATCTCCAGCACCAGTAAGTGTACTCAGGACACTCCGGGGAGCTGCACAGACTATATGGTGCCTGCTTAGAATATCTAAAGCACACTCCGGCTGGTGCAGCCGCAGATATCCTGGCTACATGGTGGCGTTCTAGGCACCCTACTAGCCAGATGCAGGGACCGTGGGGCAAAAACCGCGCCACCCAGAGAGCCCTGCACGGCACACCTCATCCACTCCACAGCCGTGTTCATTATGCTTGTATTTCACTCTTCGCTTGTTTCGGTCCACTACGTTCCATGTCACAACTGTCTGGCTTACAGATATAAAACTGGGCACTGAACACATTGGACTTTTTGTTCTGTATGTTGCAAGTGCTTTCAAAAATGTACACTAAACATCGGATGTTAAAGTGCAGCTCTGTGGAAAAGTGCAGCTGCTGTAACATTACATTGTTGTATACACGTGCTTTTTGTGTTGGGGCACAGGAGAGCATGATCCATATATGGGAGCTCCTGAAAATATTATTCACACATTTCTCAAATTCCTAAAAGTTTCATTCCTCTGTTTAGACACAACAAGAAGCCACTGCGGCAGACTCACTGCTAGTCTAACCCTAATTTATTATTTAAGAAAAAGATTGAAAAAATGAAGAAAAAGAAAAAAAAAATCCTTAGCAAATTAATTGAGTGCTTCATGAGGTAGGATTAAAGGGATGGAGGATAAGTGTCCATGGCAGCCGGCTGATGGGAAGTAGGTGACGCCACGTATCTCCTGCACTCTACAGGCAGTGTGCTTTGTGGGACGAGGATGAGGAACCCATTCCAGCCCATGAAAATGCAGAGGACAATGATACTCTTGTATTGTACACTGTAGGTAGATTAAAGAAAAGTTAGTTCAACAGCAAAATATACAGACATCAGCCACGACTATGTTATTATTATTACATGGGAGGGATGTCTGCATCGTGATGACAAATCTCTATGTTTGTGACCACACACATGCAGAGACATTACTAGCAGTCACAGAAGATCTGTCTATCATGGATGACACACAAAGGAGATTGATCAAAGTGTCCCCAGCATCTACATGTTCTTCCCTTATAGCCAGAGAACTCCCGTCCTGTGAGCACAAGAAGGAGAACACAGGACAGTGAGGCTCACCTTTTCGGCCTTTGTTTTGTGACTCTATCCGCTTCCTGTCTATTGCAGCTACTTCAGCCTTTAAGGACATGTACTGCTTTCTGATCTCCTGCAGTGTATCCTCGAGGAACTCAATCTTCTCTGTGCCAGACATATTATCCAGTTCATCTAAGAGTTATAACAGAAATAAAGCGTTACATCACCAGGACAGCACCTGCCCTCCACAATAAATATTCCATTATTTAATATTTGCACACGGAGCTCTAATGAAAGTGATAATGATCATCGGAGGTAACGGAATCATCATCTTGTGGAGTAAGCAGGACAGCCATAAGAATGATACAGCTACAAAGTCACCTGCTAATGGCTAGGGCTCAACAGTCCACAGACAGTCTGAGGCTGATCTCTATTTCCTCAGCTGCTGCAGCTGCAATTGCTGCAGATATCCAGAATTTTACTTTTTTGCTGAACACCACTAAGGTGGGGTCATTGGGGCCTGGGATGGTAATGTGTGTGACCTTTAGGCTTCTCTCACCCTCAGCCCTACTCGTGTCATAATACCTCTCGACAGTGTTTAGGGCAACAGGAGGGCATATCAAGCTGTCTTGAGGAGGATATGAATCAGCTGGGCAGTGGTCTTCACACCTGAAACACCTCCCTGGTTTAAGGAAGTATGGGGTAGCCATAGTAGCTCATAGCTGATCACTAAAGAGCATGCATTCATCTCTCATTACAACACACACACTGATCTGTGGATGGCTACGTGGCTATAGTGTCCCTGATATCAGTAGATACAAGTCACAGCAATGGTGATCTTTCCTCTCACCGGGACAGCAGAGAATTGCTGGCATCTGTCTTTTCAGCCAGTGTAGCCAAGAAACAAACCCTCCACAGCGACCTACACACCGGTATCAGCATCCTATGTCTCACACTGCTCTGAGGATTGCAGCACTTTGCTCTCACTAGAGCACAGCATGGAGCTTTCCATCATCACACCGCAAACCCGGGTCCGACCCTTTCACACTACACTTTCAACCCGGGTTATTGCATGGTTGGCCTTTTAACTCAACCCGGGTCAGCAATTAAAACACCATGGATGTCATTTTAAATGGACTTTTTTTGGCTCAGAAAGATGAGGTGTCAGAGGGGACAAAAGGAGAGGGTGGGGACAGCTCAGAGCATTGCAGGAATCATGGCTGACAGAGCTATGTTTTTATATACAATTGCATCTTTAACTGTTCCAGTAACTTACCTCCCAACTGTCCCGTCTTTTTTGGGACTGTCCCGCTGTCCCACCCCTGGGCTGCAGTGTCCCACGGTGGGGGTGGGGGGGTGGGGTAGTTGGGAGGCTCCTGTCACTGCTGCTGCACATGCACAGGTGACAGAGGGAGAGGGGGATGGGCATGCCCCCTCAGTGATGGTTCAAGGGGGCGTGACTCACGATTGAGGCTCTGTCACGAGGCCACGCCCCTTTCATATAGGTCACACACCCTTTTTGGGCACACTTAGCGCGCGCCAAGGTCCCTCTTTGTACTTTTAATAAGTTGGGAGGTATGCAGTAAGCTGCCTAGCAATCTCTACCTCACCTCTAATTCTTCATAGCTCTAATGCTCTCTGTTCTGTCTGTGTAGCAGGACTCAGGCTGCTGACATCAAGGCACACAAAGAACAGCCAATCAGCACGTTTATATGAATGCAGGGATGAATAACCCGGGTTGGACACTTTAGAGTGCACATTGACCTGGGTCCAACCATCGTTTAACACTGCTTTTATACCGGGTTGAAATGCAGGTTTACTCGACCCGGGATATTCAAAAGTGGTGTTTTTAGACTGCACCTCAACCCGGGTCGGCAATATTCCGGGATATATTTGCGGTGTGAAAGGCGTATTGCTCAGCCAAATACAGAGTCTTCCTGCCCCCCCAACAAAGACAAACCATGAATTTTAAATGCATCACTTACTGAGCTGCAGTGTCCACTTGTACACCCTGGGTGTAGAGTGCTGGTGCTTCTTTCTATGCTTGTCTCTTCTTACTTGTTTTATATGCGGAGATGTGACTGTGGTTGGTGATCTCATCATCTCTTGTGGCTTAGGAACACGTATGTGCTTACCAGGAGCACACTTACTGGGGGTGTCCAGAGCAGAAAGGTTTTCTCTGTCACTGCTTTGACCTGAAAATATAATAAATCCACAAATGACCAGTTAATGAGGAAACACAAACATTAATAAGTTGTTAGTAAATAAAGATTCCCAATAGTGGCATTACATGTTTATGGCAATACATTAGACTGGCTGGAACGTGAGCGTCTCACCTATTACGTTCTTTTCACCCTTAGATGAAGCGCTCATTCGCTTTGGTGTGCGCTTCTGTTTCTTTGCCAGTGTCCCAAGGTTGCTCTCACTGATCCGTTTATGGCCTAATAAGGGATGAAACAGAGAAAACCAAGTCTTAGAATAAAATACTACCCCAGCTGAGAGCAATCAAGAGATGGGGACAAAACGGACTCATGTCCATATAACAGCGTCATGTTGTACATAAGAGACTTGTATAGAAATGTCCTGCTGAGCATTCTTTGTTACACACCTCAATACGGATTATACTATACTCTGATCTCATATTGAGAGCATGTACTGCCTTATGTACTATCTTACAAGAAAAATCACACTCAAACTTCTCCCAGGGCAACATGCACAATAAGGACTTCACAAATAGTGGTGCCCAGAGACAAACACGTGGGGCCAAGGGTGATGTCCAAATATCAGTATGTAGTTCGCACAAACTCTTTACTGCTATTGTCAGCAAAAAGGCAGTCACCACCAGGGCTAGCATGCAGACAGACGGACTGGCACCTCCATGCCACCCACTGGGCACAAGTGCTAGCAGAAGCACATCAGTATGTGAAAGGACAATGGGGGAGACATCTGTATGTGGGGCAAAAATGATACAATGGCTGCCATGTGCGAGTGCTGACAAGTATGTGTGGGTCACAGTATGATTACATGCACTGAGTAACTGTGGGGGAACAGAATAAGTCTAATCTCTTTACAGAACTGCGAGCATTATAATTATTTCCTATTACGCACAGGCCTGGACAAATGTAAGTATTAAGCAATGTAATGAATGATACCTACTTATGATAAAAAGCTCTATGGAGCATATACAGGAATTATGGGTCTAATCCCTCGCATATACAATGACCCAGTCACTGCAGTTTCTATATAGCTGGGCTGTAAGGATATGTCCACTGCGCCACCTGCGCCTTGCTTGCACTTAGCGGAATAGGTGACCACTCCCGTGTCTGGGACATAAAACCAATCAAGGGGCAACTAATACTTTCAGGTAATTCTGCATGAAACATAGCTCCTTATACACCATCACATTTCACCACAAAGCACTTGTTCCCTATTGGTCCTACAGTAATTATGGCCTGTATTACAGGTGTTTACCTTTATCTTTGTGAGATTCTTCTGTCACACTGTCCACTTCGATGGTTATGTAACTCTCACTCTTTATGTTGTGAGACTCATCATGACTGAGCGCAAGGGGAGAAGTCACAGAGTAACTCTGAGGCGGAAAAGTAGGGGGCAGTGTGGGTACAAGTATGGTCTGTGTGTCCATCTCCGCTACCATGACCTCTACCTTGTCCTGTTCGTCAACATCATCCAAATCAACTTCATGACAAACCAGAGTTTCTGGTCCAATCATGGGCATTATATGCTCCGTTTCTTCTTTACAGGATACCCTAGTGATATCATTCAGTTGCAAGTCATATTCGTCAGCTCTAGTGTTCTGCATGTGTTCTAGCTCAGAGGTTAAGGAGGGCATGTCCTCATTTACATTCTGCATCTGCTCTTCCTCAACTTTGTTGAAAGGCTCTGAAGTCTCACTGAACACAACAGGTTTCTCTTCTGCCGTAATGACCGGCAGTTCTAGCTCACACTCTGCACGCAACTTTTTCTCTGGAGAGGTCTGTTTTGGTGGTTTCTTCTTGCGACTATTCTTCTCCTTCATTGGTGGAACACTTGGAAGATCCACTTCCATAGGAGCAAAGAGTAACTCCTTAGTCTGTAATGAAGCAAATACTACAAAGTCTAATGCCTCAGGTTCTTCTTTAGGTTCCACCAAATTATATTCTTGAGGTACTGGCAGAATTTGTGTATTCTCTAGAGTAGGTTCTTTTGTTTTTCTTCTCCTTCCCTTAGACTTTGGCATATTATCAGCCTCTTTTACATCTACAATTAATTCTGTTTGCTTCCCATCAATTGGAACAATTTGTTCACTTTTTTCCACTTCTTGATGTAAGGTCTGAGCTGGCTTTACCAGGCTTGATTCCTGATCTTTAGGAGCAGAAACAACTTGCGCCATTTCTTGCTCAGATATTGCAGAATCTACAATCAGAAGAAAGATCAAAATACAACTAGGACAGCAGCAATACTACCACTGAGAACATATGGCTTTAATAAGACAAAAAGGAACATAAGGCTAAAGATGGAAGTCGTCAGTGCCACACAAAAGAAATACAGATTTGAACATATATCACAGGATAGACTGAATTTTATAATAGGTAATGAGATATTAACAAACGTGTTAAACCACTTAACTGGCATGCTCAGATAACAGGCGGCCGCAGTCCCCCAATGTTTAACAAGGAGATCCAGATGTGCATAATATAATACATATTTTAACACACTTTTTCGATTATATTAAATTAAGGAAAAAAAAAGTGAAAAAAATATTTTTGTGAACGGTTTAAGAGAAAAATAGTCAATTAAGTGGTTAAACAGATCAGACCTAAAATGTCAATCCCCTAAGGGGGAGGAACGGAGCATGAAACTAAGCACAGCGGGAACCTGCCATGTAAACTAGATTAGGAGTACATGGTTCATTACTGGTCTATTATGTCACCACATTTACTGTAAGGGACAAAGATCCCTTTACTATAAATAATGCATATTATAAGGCGCCTAAGATTTTGGTGAGCTGTTTAAAAGGAGTCTGCCTCCAGTCTTCTATGCTTTACTATGGACACAAAACTCATTGTCATATAGCCTTGGTACTGTTACACCTGAATGGTGTGGACAGAGTATAACGTTCATGTGAGTCAGACTCACGAGGGCTATTGGAAGAAACAAAATAGCTGTAACATACAGCTTGAGGCCAACAGGGGGCACACTAGAACAGGTGTGCTGGTCTGCCAGTACAATCCAATGGTGAGTAAGGTCTGGCTGCAGACCTTACTCACCATTTACAGTCTTATATGAAAGTTATACTCTGTCCAGGCCATTTGGGTGTAACAATACTAAGGCTAAATGAGAATGATAGAGGGTTAAGGGAGGATGGATACAAAAACCCCCTAGGAGTGTACAGTATGTATGGAGATAACATTCAACTGGTTATACAGGTCATTTGGATGCTGCACAAGGGGTCTCCACCAGGACGTATATACACAGTGTTATATATTTTACAAAAGGGAAATCAAACACCTAACTATGGTGCCATTACATGAGATGCACTCTCATCACATTGCCGAATGTACTCTTTAGTAATCATCACAATACCTTTTAATCCATTTGATAAGGCGGCATTACCAGGCACGCTGGTTGTCATATGTTTACTGGAGGCCTTGCCCTCACCACTTGGAGTCTTGGATAAAACACAATCCTCATCAGACTGGAGAGTGGTCTTTACTTGAGGCCTCGATTTCTGCTTCTCTTTCATCTTCCTTTCACTATCCTTTTTCATTTTCATCTTTATATTTAAAAGTACAAGAACTTAGAAATCAATATTGAGAGACTGCAACATAAATCACATTGATACGCTCTCTCATATAAGTATGGTGCTCCTGCCAAGCAGCTACCAACTGTAATATTTCAAACACATGACAGTTTGGTGCTCCAGCCAATCGGCTCCTTCCAGTCAAGGTTTGAAAAAAAGACAGTTGAGAGCTGATTGGCTGCAGCACCATTTACCATATGCAACTAGTTTTAAATAGCTAATACTCATTAATAAATGGTCCCCTAAATATATAAATTCACTGTGTGGAAAGGGAGGATACTCACAAGACCTCAAAACGGCAGCAATTTATTGTGGTCACTCCATGTTACAGAGCAGTTGACGTTTTCGGACCAAATAAGGACCTTTTTGAGGCCAAACAGCCATATATCATATCTAGCAATCAGATAACAAAGCTTCCATTAGTGTGGGGGTGTGGAAGGAATTCAATTACCCATGATCAAACATTGAATGAAAAAAGTCAGTTCTTGACAATTTTTCCAAACTTATACATATATACTTTTTTTTTTTGTTACAAAAGCTATCCTATTAAATCGCCCGTCAAAAAAAAAAGACCCTGCCGGAGAAATGAGGAGTATCCCGCAACTTGCGGCACAGTAGGCAAATATGTTTAATTTGGCAGTATATTAAATATAGAAAGAATACTGAAGAGCTACATGAACAAAAGAAAATTCCTAAGAGGAGCTCACTAAAAAAAGGCCTGCAAAATGTTCTAGAATAGTAATATCTGTAAAACATCAAAGGGCAGAAATAAATGTTAAGAGCTACAGTTGCACAGGAAGAGAGAACTAAGCTAGACCCCTTTCTTTTCATTTTTTATTTATTAATATTTAAAAAATACTTAAAATTAAACATTAATGGCCAAATGTAATAGAGTGAGAGTTTCAAAATGTGGGAGATTTGGTAAGGTTTTGCAGTTTTTTTTAAAAGTGGCAATCATTTACATAGCAAGATCAACCTGGTTTCGCAGTGTGAATGATTGCCACTTTAAAAAAACCAAACTGAAAAACCTTACCAAATCTCTCACTTTCTGAAAGTCTCACTCTATTACATTTGGCCCCCAATGTCTGAATAAATACAGTGCTTCCGGAATGTATTCACAGAGCTTCACTTTTTCCACATTTTGTTAAGTTACAGCCTTATTCCAAAATGGAATAAATTAATTTTACCCTTAAAATTCTACACACAATACCCCATAATGAGAACGTGAAAAAAAGTTTTGTGATTTTTGCATATTTATTAAATATAAAAAAAACCTAAGAAATCACATGTACATAAATATTCACAGACGTTGCTCAATACTTTGTTGACGCATCTTTGGCAGCAATTACAGCCTTTTTAAATATGATGCCACAAGCTTGGCACACCTATCTTTGGGCAGTTTCGCCCATTCCTCTTTGCAGAACCTCTCAAGCTCCACAAGGTTGGATGGGAAGCGTCGGTGCACAGCCATTTTCAGATCTCTCCAGAGAAGTTCAATTGGATTCAAGTCTGGGTTCTGGCTGGGCCGCTCAAGCACATTCACAGAGTTGCCCTGAAGCCACTCCTTTGATATCTTGGCCGTGTGCTTAGGGTCGCCCGAGTCTGAGGTCAGGAGCGCTCTGGAGAAGGTTTTCATCCAGGATGTCTCTGTACATTGCTACATTCATCTTTCCCTCTATCCTGACTAGTCTCACAGTCCCGGCCGCTGAAAAACATCCCCACAGCATGATGCTGCCCCCACCATGCTTCACTGTAGGGATGGTATTGGCCTGGTGATGAGCGGTGCCTGGTTTCCTCCAAACATAATGCCTGGCATTCACACCAAAAAGAGTTCAATCTTTGTCTCATCAGTCCACAGTATTTTGTTTCTCATGGTCTGAGAGTCCTTCAGGTGCATTTTGGCAAACTCCAGGTGGGCTGCCATGTGCTTTTTACTGAGGAGTGGCTTCCATCATCTATCTCTATGACTCTATCATACATGCCTGATTTGTGGATTGCTGCAGAGATGGTTGTCATTCTGTAAGGATTTCCTTTCTCCACAGAGGAATGCTGTAGCTCTGACAGAGTCACCATTGGGTTCTGACTAGGGCCACTCTCCCCAAATTATTCAGTTTAGATGGCCGGCCGGCCAGCTTTAGGAAGAGACCTGGTGGTTTTGAACTTCTTCGATTTACGGTTGATGGCGGCCACTGTGCTAATTGGGACGTTCAAAGCAGCAGATATTTTTCTGTACCCTTCCCCAGATTTGACAATCCTGTCTCGGAGGTCTACAGACAATTCCTTTGACTTTATGCTTGGTTTGTGCTCAGACATGCACTGTCAAGTGTGGGACCTTATATAGACAGGTGTGTGCCTTTCCAAATCATGTCTAATCAACTGAATTTACCACAGGCGGACTCCAATTAAGGTGTAGGAACATCTCAAGGATGATCAGTGGAAACAGGATGCATCTGAGCTCAATTTTGAGCTTAATGGCAAAGGCTGTGAATACTTATGTACATATGATTTCATAGTTTTTTATTTTAAATAAATCTGGAAAAAAAAATCACAATGTTATTTTTTCATGTTGTCATTGTGGAGTATTGGGTGTAGAATTTTGAGGGGAAAAATTACTTTATTCCATATTGGAATAAGGCTGTAACAGAAAATGTGGAAATAGTGAATCGCTGTGAATACTTTCCAGATGCACTGTATATCTAACAAGTTGAAAGATAATATTTTACTTTAATACACACAAAAAATCGGCTTTAGAAATCCTGTGAAATAACTTGACGTTGTTGTCACATATGTTCTTTTTGTATTTTTGCAACAAAATAAAAAAACTCTGAATTACATAGAAAAGGACAAAACAGATTTGCCAAGGGATAAGATAGTCTACTGAAAACATTCACAGTTCCACTCTTGTATCTATAATGGCTCCAGTGTGTGGTGTCCACACTGCACTCATGTTTAATTACTTACCTTTCCATAGTCCCATGTCGGTGCTGCAGCTGCAACAAAAATAACCGGGCAAAATGGCACAGTAGTGATTAGTCGCCTGAACATGGTACGCCAGCTTATACATTAAAAGATTAAAAAACCAATGACCTTGAACCAGGTAAGTGAAATTTTCCCAGGGTTAATTTTGCTAAACTTAGCGTTTACTCAAACCCAGCGTTACACTAGCAGTGTGGTTCAAGTGCTTAGTGACTTAGATTGGTTTAACAATTTAGACACACTTCTCTCTTTGAACAGCTTTCCATAAGATGATATCATTCATTACATCTTTTTCAGTACGTTCCTAGATTATAGCACTCGTACAACTGGAATGAGTAAATGGAAAGACACATTTACTAATTTATCTGCGAATTCTCTTCTCAAAGCTTTAAAAATACACATCCAAGATATCATCTGCCAATTTATGTGGAAATGTTTTAAACATTTTCCATAGGGCCTATCTTTCACTTTTAAGACTTTGGGTAATGGGGCTTTCGCCCTCATGCAATTGTTTAAAATATGGTTCTAAGAGGTGGGAGTTACTCCATTGCCTCTGGGATTGCTCAATTATCAAATGTTTTTTGATGAAAGTTGGGGGGTTTACGAATACTCAATTACTTTCTAGTGACCATGGAATGGGCTATATTTGGCATACTCCCACAAGGGTATTAGGGCAGTGGCGTGCGGTGAGGTCAGTGGCTGGGGAGGCACAATCAGCTAACATCCCCCCCCCCCATATAGAGGGAAAATAAAAAAAGCATAGGCCCCACCCCCTTTATTTGTAAAACCAGCACCAGGCAGAACCAGCCAGGGAAGGGGGGGGGGGGTAATGCCATAGCAGGGGAGACACTCGGTATGGGGTCCCCCTGCCATAGCATTAATCTACCCCCCCAAGCTAGTCAGCCCAGGGCTGGAATTCCTCGGAAGTGAGGACCCCAAAAAATAAACATGGGGTCCCCCTCCCGAGCAATAACAAGCACTGGGCTGATAGCCCGGTGCTATGCCCCGCACCCCTGGTGGCAGTAAGTGCGGGGTTCATTGTTAAAACTGTTCTTTACATGTGGCCTACAGATCCCAGCAATCCTGCCCTAGCATGCTGGCACTTGGAGAACCACAAGTGCCAGCATGCTCGTACATAATGGGCCCGCTGGCACCTGCAGTCCGCCTGTAAAGAATAGTAATATTGTTCTTTACAGGTGGCCTACAGGTCCCAGCAAGCCTGCCCCAGCATGCTGGCACTTGGAGAACCACAAGTGCCAGCATGCCCGGACATAAATGGCCTGCTGGCACCTGTTGCCCACCTGTAAAGAAAATATTAAATTAAAAACACCACACAGTCTTAAAAAATAAGTTTTATTGCACAGGGTCTTCACCTGGGGGCGGCGGCCTTTAAGCTATTTTGCATGGCCGCCGCTTCCCCAGGGCTTCAGGCGTCTTCACCTGGGGGGGCACCACCTCCCCAGGGCTTCCAGCGTCTTCCTCTGAAGTCTTCACCTGGGAGGCGGCGGCCTTAAAGCTCTTTTGCATGGCCGCCGCCTTCCCCAGGGCTTCCAGCGTCTTCACCTGGAGGGCGGCGGCTTGTAAGCTCTTTTGCATAGCCGCCGCCCATCCAGGACTTCTGGCGTCTTCAACCTTCAGGAGCTCTTCCCCGCTGCTCCTCCTCCGCCGTCGGACTGACAGCCGTATAAGTCACCCAGAGGGGGGCGGAGCGATGACGCGGCGAGCCGTGATTGGCTCGCGGCGGCCATCTTCAATTTCAAAAATGACGCTGAGGCGCCATTTTTGAAATGGGTTACCGCTCCGCTGCTCAAACTCTGCACCGCCGCCCGTACTCACGCCGCTCGCCGCAACCAAGCCGCCTGCACCTCCGCCGCGCCCACAACAGTGATTGACAGCGGATCCATTGACGGATCCGCTGCCCAATCACTGTGGCCTGACTGACAGGGGACGTGCTCTTGAAAGCGGCACCACTAATGGTGCCGCTTTCCCATGATTTTTCAATGGGCTTTTAATGCCCATTGCTAGGCCCTGCCGGCGCCCGCGCCCGTCCCCCACTCTCATACTTTTTCCTATCTGACAGGAAGGCACCACGATCAGTGCCTCCCAAACACTTTACACAGGACTGGGATGATTAGGATAATATAAAGCAAATACTTATGACATAGAATATGTGTCATAAGTATCTTCTTTATATTATTCTAATCAGTAATGACAGGGGAGGCACTGCCTCCCCTGACTGCACGTCCCTGTATTAGGGCCTCTATGGGGAGTCGTAAATGACTCTTGGCAATATCTGCAGCTGCCAGGCACGGCTGTTTCTACCCAATTTGGCTCCCAGTGTGAGATTTAAAAATGTGCTCCTCCCCCACCACTGACAAATTTGCACGCGCCTTTGGCACACTCCTGACAAGGGTCTGTGGCCTCTCTAAGATGGGCTTGGTCTCTCAAAAATGGGCGTGGTATTGCCTGAAAAGACCACCTTGCACCCCAGGTTTTGACCCTGCACCAACATATGACGGCCACCACAATGAATTAAATTCCACCATATTAAGCCCCACACAGTAATGCACCCTGCACCATATTATGCCACACACCGCAATGTCCTTGATACATTATGCCGTACAGTAAAGCTTCTAATTACTTTTTAATTCCCTGCTCGTTGGGTGTCATGCTGGTTGCCAGGGGTTCAATGCTCTGGGATCCATGCTAGTTACCAGGGGTTTCATGCTATGGGACGGGTGTCATGATCGTTGCCAGGGCTGTGTAATGCTAGTTGCCAGGGCTGTGTAGTGCTCGTTGTCAGGGGTGTGTACAATGCCCACCAGGCCAGCCCCCATCTCTCTCCTCCTCCTCCCGCCCGTTGCTCCTGGTGCTCCGCAAAAGCGTCATTACGCAAAACTCCGCCCCCTGAGAGGAGTACTAATGATAGGGAGGCACACCAAGGGCCACCAAAAGTGCTGCGGCGGGTGCCCTGTGCGACGGCACGCCTCGCCCGCCGCACGAAACAGCACTGCTGCCAGGACAATTATCGTACAGATATGGATTCATCCAACATCATTATCTATATGTATGATTTTGGACAGATTATATTAGATTTTTCGTATGGACTGGGTGGAATCTTCCCTGCAGAAGGCAAGATACACAATACCCTTTTTTTTTTTTTTTGAAACACAGGAAAGCTATATCTCCTTTTTCTCTAAACTGATTCAGAGACGAATCAGAAAATGCTTTTGTGCCACAACATGGTATAAGAATCATATATATATAGATATATATTTATAAATGATCCTCCTATGGTCTTAACTTTTTAAAATATTTGCATAATATTTGTGGAGATGTACTGTCCCCACCATGCCGTGTCATACTATGTTTTAAATTGTACTGTTGAGACTTATGGGTATATTCAATTGAAGTCGGATCCATTCCGACATTCATTTGTGATCCCCGATCCCATGTGTTACCGCACAATCGCGGATCCATTTTCGGGCTACCCCAAAAAATGGAAGCCTCCCGCAGCTTCCAGGCGAGTAAGCAAGTATGATGCACAGTAGTCTCTGAAACAATGCCAGAGTCTACTGCTCTGTATAGAGGAGGCAGCAGACAGACACCTCACACGGGCCCCCTCCGCTGTTAAACCGCCCCTAATTCCACTGTATACATTAATAAACATTTAAAATAATTGCTCATTTGGGGCATGGCCTGGGCAGCAATGGAGGAAACTAGCCCTGTGCTCTCCAGCCATTATATTATGTTTCTACATCCTGTAGACAGCGGGGTCCTCCCTGCATTGCTCTCTCCTACTCTGGCTGTTGGTTTTAGGCTATGGACCTACACGTAACAATTCGGGGGCTGTGTCTCCCTCCTCTGCCCTGGAGTCTGTGTTGCGGCCTCTAACCTGTGGCCGACATTACCCCCACTTCATGTCGCTCCTCTGCAGATTCACTTCCGCTCCCGCCACTGGTGTGGCTAATTGTCCTCTCCTTCATAAGGCTTGCTGCTTTCTGGGAACCTCCTGCTGCTGGGCTGTGGTTGAGTAGGTCAGGGCTCCTGGGCAGAGCCGGCCTTAGGCATAGGCAAACTAGGCCAATGCCTAGGGCATTTGGTATGCTTAGGGGCACCAGCAGCTTCTGCTGATTAAAATGATATGCAGCATGCCTATATTCTGTGTGTGACTGCGGCTGTATCTGCATATGAAATGCTATGTTGCAGTGTATTCCTGGAAATCACTGTAATGTAGCATTTCATATGCAGATACAGCCGCAGTCGCACACAGAATATAGGTATGCTGCATATCATTTTAATCAGCAGAAGCTGCTTGTGCGTCCTAGCCACATAGTAATGCAAATAAGATGCATTTCCGTAAACAAAAGGCGCCCGACGTTAGCAGAGCTGCCAGCTGACTCATGCCAGGCATCTCCTGCAGAACTAGCGGCGGTTCTAGAGGGAAACAGCCAAAATCTTGCCTAGTGCATCATATTGGTTAGGGCCGGCTCTGCTCCTGGGACCTGTACTGCTCCTGGATAGAAGTTCCTTTCTCTCCCCTGCTGTCATCTTTGCATTGTATATCCCCTGGAAAATCTGCTACTGTCATGAGTCCA
This sequence comes from Pseudophryne corroboree, assembly GCF_028390025.1. Lineage (NCBI taxonomy): Eukaryota > Metazoa > Chordata > Amphibia > Anura > Myobatrachidae > Pseudophryne > Pseudophryne corroboree. The sequence continues at coordinate 128,033,814 of NC_086455.1, forward strand.
TATTGCTGTGACTTGTAGTGTATTATTATTTTCCTCTGCTATTATCTCTGCATTGTTTGCTCTTTCTATCCAATTCACTGTGACCTTGTGCATCTCCTACCTATACCTTCAGTCTCCTCTTTAGGGCTATCCTGTGGATTTTTGATATTACCTGCTCTGTTTATTTGGTCACCCCAGTCTCCGGTTCAGTGCTACCCTGTAGAGTCCTGTTCTCAATACTTACCTTCTACATGCTGGTTGCTTTTCCTCTCGTTTGGCCAGCTGACTCTTCATCTCCATCTTCAGTTTAGTGTGACCCTGTGCATCTCATGGCTATACCTCCAGTCTTCTGTTCAGGACTACCCTGTGGAACTTTTGTATTACCATGCATTGGCTGTCTCTTCTGAATATACTATTAAACATCTTCTTCAAGCAATTTACAACTCGCAAAAAAGAATGACGGTTTGGATAGCAGAGATGTCACTGACTTTGTCCATTTTTTGCCAAAATATGCAGGAGATGGAGAATGGGCCTGCGGAGCGTGAACATGGTCTCCCTGTCCTTGAGAAGCACAGTGTCTCTGTCCCTTAATGACAGAGACCCCAGATTCTCAGTTGGTGACATATCAGCCCAGGCTTCTGGACAGGGCACTGCACTGATGTCATGGAGGGGGCAGGTTCTCCAGCACCAGTAAGTGTACTCAGGACCCTCCAGGGAGCTGCACAGACTATATGGTGCCTGCTTAGAATATCTAAAGCACACTCCGACTGGTGCATCAGCAGATATCCTGGATACATGGTGGCGTTCTAGGCACCCTACTAGCCAGATGAAGGGACCGTGGGGCAAAAACCGTGCCACCCAGAGAGCCCTGCACGGCACACCTCATCCACTCCACAGCCGTGTTCATTATGCTTGTATTTCACTCTTCACTTGTTTCAGTCCACTACGTTCCATGTCACAACTGTCTGGCTTACAGATATAAAACTGGGCACTGAACACATTGGACTTTTTGTTCTGTATGTTGCAAGTGCTTTCAAAAATGTACACTAAACATCGGATGTTAAAGTGCAGCTCTGTGGAAAAGTGCAGCTGCTGTAACATTACATTGTTGTATACACGTGCTTTTTGTGTTGGGGCACAGGAGAGCATGATCCATATAAGGGAGCTCCTGAAAATATTATTCACACATTTCTCAAATTCCTAAAAGTTTCATTCCTCTGTTTAGACACAACAAGAAGCCACTGCGGCAGACTCACTGCTAGTCTAACCCTAATTTATTATTTAAGAAAAAGATTTAAAAAATGAAGAAAAAGAAAAAAAATTTCCTTAGCAAATTAATTGAGTGCTTCATGAGGTAGGATTAAAGGGATGGAGGATAAGTGTCCATGGCAGCCGGCTGATGGGAAGTAGGTGACGCCACGTATCTCCTGCACTCTACAGACAGTGTGCTTTGTGGGACGAGGATGAGGAACCCATTCCAGCCCATGAAGATGCAGAGGACATTGATGCTCTTATATTGTACACTGTGGGTAGATGAAAGAAAAGTTAGTTCAACAGCAAAATATATGGCCATTAGCCACGACTATGTTATTATTATTACATGGGAGGGATGTCTGCATCTTGATGACATATCTCTATAATGTTTGTGACCACACACATGCAGAGACATTACTAGCAGTCACAGAAGATCTGTCTATCATGGATGACACACAAAGGAGATTGATCAAAGTGTCCCCAGCATCTACTTGTTCTTCCCTTATAGCCAGAGAACTCCCGTCCTGTGAGCACAAGAAGGAGAACACAGGACAGTTAGGCTCACCTTTTCGGCCTTTGTTTTGTGACTCTATCCGCTTCCTGTCTATTGCAGCTACTTCAGCCTTTAAGGACATGTACTTCTTTCTGATCTCCTGCAGTGTATCCTCGAGGAACTCCATCTTCTCTGTGCCAGACATATTATCCAGTTCATCTAAGAGTTATAACAGAAATAAAGCGTTACATCACTAGGACAACACCTGCCCTCCACAATAAATATTCCATTATTCAATATTTGCACACGGAGCTCTAATGAAAGTGATAATGATCATCGGAGGTAACGGAATCATCATCTTGTGGAGTAAACAGGACAGCCATAAGAATGATACAGCTACAAAGTCACCTGCTAATGGCTAGGGCTCAACAGTCCACAGACAGTCTGAGGCTGATCTCTATTTCCTCAGCTGCTGCAGCTGCAATTGCTGCAGATATCCAGAATGTTACTTTTTTGCTGAACACCACTAAGGTGGGGTCATTGGGGCTTGGGATGGTAATGTGTGTGACCTTTAGGCTTCTCTCACCCTCAGCCCCACTCGTGTCATAATACCTCTCGACAGTGTTTAGGGCAACAGGAGGGCATATCAAGCAGTCATGAGGAGGATATGAATCAGCTGGGCAGTGGTCTTCACACCTGAAACACCTCCCTGGTTTAAGGAAGTATGGGGTAGCCATAGTAGCTCATAGCTGATCACTAAAGAGCATGCATTCATCTCCCATTACAGCACACACACTGATCTGTGGATGGCTACGTGGCTATAGTGTCCCTGATATCAGTAGATACAAGTCACAGCAATGGTGATCTTTCCTCTCACCGGGACAGCAGAGAATTGCTGGCATCTGTCTTTTCAGCCAGTGTAGCCAAGAAACAACCCCCTCCACAGCGACCTACACACCGGTATCAGCATCCTATGTCTCACACTGCTCTGAGGATTGCAGCACTTTGCTCTCACTAGAGCACAGCATGGAGCTTTCCATCATCACACCGCAAACCCGGGTCCGACCCTTTCACACTACACTTTCAACCCGGGTTATTGCATGGTTGGCCTTTTAACTCAACCCGGGTCAGCAATTAAAACACCATGGATGTCATTTTAAATGGACTTTTTTTGGCTCAGAAAGATGAGGTGTCAGAGGGGACAAAAGGAGAGGGTGGGGACAGCTCAGAGCATTGCAGGAATCATGGCTGGCAGAGCTATGTTTTTATATACAATTGCATCTTTAACTGTTCCAGTAACTTACCTCCCGACTGTCCCGTCTTTTTTGGGACTGTCCCGCTGTCCCACCCCTGGGCTGCAGTGTCCCACGGTGGGGGGTGGGGTAGTTGGGAGGCTCCTGTCACTGCTGCTGCACATGCACAGGTGACAGAGGGAGAGGGGGCTGGGCATGCCCCCTCAGTGATGGTACAAGGGGGCGTGACTCACGATTGAGGCTCTGTCACGAGGCCACGCCCCTTTCATATAGGTCACACACCCTTTTTGGGCACACTTAGCGCGCACCAAGGTCCCTCTTTGTACTTTTAATAAGTTGGGAGGTATGCAGTAAGCTGCCTAGCAATCTCTACCTCACCCCTAATTCTTAATAGCTCTAATGCTCTCTGTTCTGTCTGTGTAGCAGGACTCAGTCTGCTGACATCATCAAGGCACAAAGAACAGCCAATCAGCACGGTGACATGAATGCAGGGATGAATAACCCGGGTTGGACACTTTAGAGTGCACATTGACCCGGGTCCAACCCTTGTTTAACACTGCGGGTTGAAATGCAGGGTTACTTGACCCGGGATATTCAAAAGTAGTGTTTTTAGACTGCACCTCAACCCGGGTCGGCAATATTCCGGGATATATTAGCGGTGTGAAAGGGGTATTGCTCAGCCAAATACAGAGTCTTCCTGCTCCCCACAAAGACGAACCATGAATTTGAAATGCATCACTTACTGAGCTGCAGTGTCCACTTGTACACCCTTGGTGTAGAGTGCTGGTGCTTCTTTCTATGCTTGTCTCTTCTTACTTGTTTTATATGCGGAGATGTGACTGTGGTTGGTGATCTCATCTCTTGTGGCTTAGGAACATGTATGTGCTTATCAGGATCACACTTACTGGGGGTGTCCAGAGCAGAAAGGTTTTCTCTGTTGCTGCTTTGACCTGAAAATATAATAAATCCACAAAGGACCAGTTAATGAGGAAACACAATCATTAATAAGTTGTTAGTAAATAAAGATTCCCAATAGTGGCATTACATGTTTATGGCAATACATTAGACTGGCTGGAACGTGAGCGTCTCACCTATTCCGTTCTTTTCACCCTTAGATGAAGCGCTCATTCGCTTTAGTTCACGCTTCTGTTTCTTTGCCAGTGTCCCAAGGTTGCTCTCACTGATCCGTTTATGGACTAATAAGGGATGAAACAGAGAAAACCAAGTCTTAGAATAAAATACTACCCCAGCTGAGAGCAATCAAGAGATGGGGACAAAACGGACTCATGTCCATATAACAGCGTCATGTTGTACAGAAGAGACTTGTATAGTAATGTCCTGCTGAGCATTCTTTGTTAGACAACTCCATACGGATTATACTATACTCTGATCTCATATTGAGAGCATGTACTGCCTTATGTACTATCTTAAAAGAAAGATCACACTCAAACTTCTCCCAGGGCAAGATGCAAAATAAGGACTTAACAAATAGTGGTGCCCAGAGACTAAAACAAGTGGGGCCAAGGGTGATGTCCAAATATCAGTATGTAGTTGGCACAAACTCTTTACTGCTATTGTTGTCAGCAAAAAGGCAGTCACCACCAGGCCTAGCATGCAGACAGACTGACTGGCACCTCCATGCCACCCACTGGGCACAAGTGCTAGCAGAAGCACATCAGTATGTGAAAGGACAATGGGGGAGACATCTGTATGTGGGGCAAAAATGATACAATGGCTGCCATGTGCGAGTGCTCACAAGTATGTGTGGGTCACAGTATGATTACACGCACTGAGTAACTGTGGGGGAACAGTCTAATCTCTTTACAGAACTGCTAGCATTATAATTATTTCCTATTACGCACAGGCCTGGACAAATGTAAGTATTCAGCAATGTAATGAATGATACCTACTTATGATAAAAAGCTCTATGGAGCATATACAGGAATTATGGGTCTAATCCCTCGCATATACAATGACCCAGTCACTGCAGTTTCTATATAGCTGGGCTGTAAGGATATGTCCATTAGCCGCCTGAGCCTTGCTTGCACTTAGCGGAATAGGTGACCACTCCCGTGTCTGGGACATAAAACCAATAAAGGGGCAACTAATACTTTCAGATAATTCTGCATGAAACATAGCTCCTTATACACCATCACATTTCACCACAAAGCACTTGTTCCCTATTGGTGCTACAGTAACTATGGCCTGTATTACAGGTGTTTACCTTTATCTTTGTGAGATTCTTCTGTCACACTGTCCACTTTGATGGTTATGTCACTCTCATTCTTTATGTTGTGAGACTCATCATGACTGAGCGCAAGGGGAGAAGTCACAGAGTAACTCTGAGGCGGAACAGTAGGGGGCAGTGTGGGTACAAGTATGGTCTGTGTGTCCATCTCCGCTACCATGACCTCTACCTTGTCCTGTTCGTCACCATCATCCAAATCAACTTCATGACAAACCAGAGTATCTGGTCCAATCATGGGCATTATATGCTCCGGTTCTTCTTTACAGGATACCCTAGTGATACCATTCAGTATCAAGTCATATTCGTCAGCTCTAGTGTTCTGCATGTGTTCTAGCTCAGAGGTTAAGGAGAGCATGTCCTCATTTACATTATGCATCTGCTCTTCCTCAACTTTGTTGAAAGGCTCTGAAGTCTCACTGAACACAACAGGTTTCTCTTCTGCCGTAATGACCGGCAGTTCTAGCTCACACTCTGCACGCAACTTTTTCTCTGGAGAGGTTTGTTTTGGTGGTTTCTTCTTGCGACTTTTCTTCTCCTTCATTGGTGGAACACTTGGAAGATCCACTTCCATAGGAGCAAAGAGTAACTCCTTAGTCTGTAATGAAGCAAATACTACAAAGTCTAATGCCTCAGGTTCTTCTTTAGGTTCCACCAAATTATATTCTTGAGGTACTGGCAGAATTTGTGTATTCTCTAGAGTAGGTTCTTTTGTTTTTCTTCTCCTTCCCTTAGGCTTTGGCATATTATCGGCCTCTTTTACATCTACGATTAGTTCTGTTTGCTTCCCATCAATTGGAACAATTTGTTCACTTTTTTCCACTTCTTGCTGTAAGGTCTGAGCTGGCTTTACCAGGCTGGATTCCTGATCTTTAGGAGCAGAAACAACTCGCGCCATTTCTTGCTCAGATATTGCAGAATCTACAATCAGAAAAAAATAAGAATTTACTTACCGATAATTCTATTTCTCGGAGTCCGTAGTGGATGCTGGGGTTCCTGAAAGGACCATGGGGAATAGCGGCTCCGCAGGAGACAGGGCACAAAAAGTAAAGCTTTAGGATCAGGTGGTGTGCACTGGCTCCTCCCCCTATGACCCTCCTCCAAGCCTCAGTTAGGTACTGTGCCCGGACGAGCGTACACAATAAGGAAGGATTTATGAATCCCGGGTAAGACTCATACCAGCCACACCAATCACACTGTACAACCTGTGATCTGAACCCAGTTAACAGTATGATAACAGCGGAGCCTCTGAAAAGATGGCTCACAACAATAATAACCCGATTTTTGTAACTATGTACAAGTAATGCAGATAATCCGCACTTGGGATGGGCGCCCAGCATCCACTACGGACTCCGAGAAATAGAATTATCGGTAAGTAAATTCTTATTTTCTCTATCGTCCTAGTGGATGCTGGGGTTCCTGAAAGGACCATGGGGATTATACCAAAGCTCCCAAACGGGCGGGAGAGTGCGGATGACTCTGCAGCACCGAATGAGAGAACTCCAGGTCCTCCTTAGCCAGGGTATCAAATTTGTAGGATTTTACAAACGTGTTTGCCCCTGACTAAATAGCCGCTCGGCAAAGTTGTAAAGCCGAGACCCCTCGGGCAGCCGCCCAAGATGAGCCCACCTTCCTTGTGGAATGGGCATTTACATATTTTGGCTGTGGCAGGCCTGCCACAGAGTGTGCAAGCTGAATTGTATTACACATCCAACTAGCAAAAGTCTGCTTAAAAGCAAGAGCACCCAGTTTGTTGGGTGCATACAGGATAACAGCAAGTCAGTTTTCCTGACTCCAGCCGTCCTGGAACCTATATTTTCAGGGCCCTGACCACATCTAGCAACTTGGAGTCCTCCAAGTCCCTAGTAGGCGCAAGACACCACAATAAGCTGGTTCAGGTGAAACACTGACACCACCTTAGGGAGAGAACTGGGGACGAGTCCGCAGCTCTGCCCTGTCCGAAAGGACAAACAGATATGGGCTTTTTTGAGAGAAAAAAACCCACCAATTTGACACTCGCCTGGTCCAGGCCAGGTCCAAGAGCATGTTCACTTTTCATGTGAGATGCTTCAATCCACAGATTTGACTGGTTTTAAACCAATGTGTTTTGAAGGATCCCAGAACTACGTTGAGATCCCACAGTGCCACTGGAGGCACAAAAGGGGGTTGTATATGCAATACTCCCTTGACAAACTTCTGGACTTCAGGAACTGAAGCCAATTCTTTCTGGAAGAAAAATCGACAGGGCCGAAATTTGAACCTTAATGGACCCCAATTTGAGGCCCATAGACACTCCTGTTTGCAAGAAATGCAGGAATCGACCGAGTTGAAATTTCTTCGTGGGGCCTTCCTGGCCTCACACCACGCAACATATTTTCGCCACATGTGGTGATAATGTTGTGCGGTCACCTCCTTTCTGGCTTTGACCAGGGTAGGAATGACCTCTTCCTGAATGCCTTTTCCCTTAGGATCCGGCGTTCCACCGCCATGCCGTCAAACGCAGCCGCGGTAAGTCTTGGAACAGACATGGTACTTGCTGAAACAAGTCCCTTCTTAGCGGCAGAGGCCATAAGTCCTCTGTGAGCATCTCTTGAAGTTCCGGGTACCAAGTCCTTCTTGGCCAATCCGGAGCCATGAGTATAGTTCTTACTCCTCTACGTCTTATAATTCTCAGTACCTTAGGTATGAAAAGCAGAGGATGGAACACATACACCGACTGGTACACCCACGGTGTTACCAGACCGTCCACAGCTATTGCCTGAGGGTCTCTTAACCTGGCGCAATACCTGTCCCGTTTTTTGTTCAGACGGGACGCCATCATGTCCACCTTTGGTAATTCCCAACGGTTTACAATTATGTGGAAAACTTCCCCATGAAGTTCCCACTCTGCCGGGTGGAGGTCGTGCCTACTGAGGAAGTCTGCTTCCCAGTTTCCATTCCCGGAATGAAACACTGCTGACAGTGCTATCACATGATTTTCCGCCCAGCGAAAAGTCCTTGCAGTTTTTGCCACTGCCCTCCTGCTTCTTGTGCCGCCCTGTCTATTTACGTGGGCGACTGCCGTGATGTTTTATCCCACTGGATCAATACCGGCTGACCTTGAAGCAGAGGTCTTGCTAAGCTTAGAGCATTATAAATTTACCCTTAGCTATATTTATGTGGAGAAAAATCTCCAGACTTGATCACACTCCCTGGAAATTTTTTCCTTGTGTGACTGCTCCCCAGCCTCTCGGGCTGGCCTCCGTGGTCACCAACATCCAAAACTGAATGCCGAATCTGCGGCCCTCTAGAAGATGAGCACTCTGTAACCACCACAGGAGAGACACCCTTGTCCTTGGATATAGGGTTATCCGCTGATGCATCTGAAGATGCGATCCGGACCATTTGTCCAGCAGATCCCACTGAAAAGTTCTTGCATGAAATCTGCCGACTGGAATTGCTTCGAAGGAAGTCACCATTTTTTTTACCATGGCCCTTGTGCAATGATGCACTGATTTTAGGAGGTTCCTGACTAGCTCGGATAACTCCCTGGCTTTCTCTTCCGGGAGAAACACCTTTTTCTGGACTGTGTCCAGAATCATCCCTAAGCACAGGAGACTTGTTGTCGGGATCAGCTGCGATTTTGGAATATTTAGAATCCACCCCTGCTGTTGTAACAGTATCCGAGATAGTGCTACTCCGACCTCCAACTGTTCCCTGGACTTTGCCCTTATCAGGAGATCGTCCAAGTAAGGGATAATTAAGACGCCTTTTCTTCGAAGAAGAACCATCATTTCGGCCATTACCTTGGTAAAGACCCGGGGTGCCGTAGACAATCCAAACGGCAGCGTCTGAAACTGATAGTGACAGTTCTGTACCACGAACCTGAGGTACCCTTAGTGATAAGGGCAAATTTGGGACATGGATCCCGGTTCGTTATCACTGCTCTGAGTGACTCCATCTTGATTTGAACCTTTGTAAGTGTTCAAATTTTTTTAGATTTAGAATAAGTCTCACCTAGCCTTCTGGCTTCAGTACCACAATATAGTGTGGAATAATACCCCTTTTCTTGTTGTAGGAGGGGTAATTTAATTATCACCTGCTGGGAATACAGCTCATGAATTTTTTCCCATACTGCCTCCTTGTCGGAGGGAGACCTTGGTAAAGCAGACTTCAGGAGCCTGCGCAGGGGAAACGTCTCGACATTCCAAACTGTACCCCTGGGATACTACTTGTAGGATCCAGGGGTCCTGTACGGTCTCAGCGTCATGCTGAGAGCTTGTCAGAAGCGGTGGAAACGCTTCTGTTCCTGGGAATGGGCTGCCTGCTGCAGTCTTCTTCCCTTTCCTCTATCCCTGGGCAGATATGACTCTTATAGGGACGAAAGGACTGAAGCTGAAAAGACGGTGTCTTTTTCTGCAGAGATGTGACTTAGGGTAAAAACGGTGGATTTTCCAGCAGTTGCCGTGGCCACCAGGTCCGATGGACCGACCCCAAATAACTCCTCTTCCTTTATACGGCAATACACCTTTGTGCCGTTTGGAATCTGCATCACCTGACCACTGTCGTGTCCATAAACATCTTCTGGTAGATATGGACATCGCACTTACTCTTGATGCCAGAGTGCAAATATCCCTCTGTGCATCTCGCATATATAGAAATACATCCTTTAAATGCTCTATAGTCAATAAAATACTGTCCCTGTCAAGGGTATCAATATTTTTAGTCAGGGAATCCGACCAAGCCACCCCAGCTCTGCACATCCAGGCTGAGGCGATCGCTGGTCGCAGTATAACACCAGTATGTGTGTATATACTTTTTATGATATTTTCCAGCCTCCTGTCAGCTGGCTCCTTGAGGACGGCCCTATCTATAGACGGTACCGCCACTTGTTTTGATAAGCGTGTGAGCGCCTTATCCACCCTAAGGGGTGTTTCCCAACGCGCCCTAACTTCTGGCGGGAAAGGGTATACCGCCCATATTTTCTATCGGGGGGAACCCACGCATCATCACACACTTCATTTAATTTATCTGATTCAGGAAAAACTACGGTAGTTTTTTCACATCCCACATAATACCCTCTTTTGTGGTACTTGTAGTATCAGAAATATGTAACACCTCCTTCATTGCCCTTAACGTGTGGCCCTAATAAGGAATACGTTTGTTTATTCACCGTCGACACTGGATTCAGTGTCCCTGTCTGTGTCTGTGTCGACCGACTAAGTAAACGGGCGTTTTAAAACCCCTGACGGTGTTTTTGAGACGTCTGGACCGGTACTAATTGTTTGTCGGCCGTCTCATTTCGTCAACCGACCTTGGCGCGTGTTGACATTATCACGTAATTCCCTAAATAAGCCATCCATTCCGGTGTCGACTCCCTAGAGAGTGACATCACCATTACAGGCAATTGCTCCGCCTCCTCACCAACATCGTCCTCATACATGTCGACACACACGTACCGACACAGCACACACACAGGGAATGCTCTGATAGAGGACAGGACCTACTAGCCCTTTGGGGAGACAGAGGGAGAGTTTGCCAGCACACACCAAAAACGCTATAATTATATAGGGACAACCTTATATAAGTGTTTTCCCTTATAGCATCTTTTTTATATATTTCTAACGCCAAATTAGTGCCCCCCCTCTCTGTTTTAACCCTGTTTCTGTAGTGCAGTGCAGGGGAGAGCCTGGGAGCCTTCCCTCCAGCCTTTCTGTGAGGGAAAATGGCGCTGTGTGCTGAGGAGATAGGCCCCGCCCCTTTTTCGGCGGCCTCGTCTCCCGCTCTTAACGGATTCTGGCAGGGGTTAAATATCTCCATATAGCCCCCGGAGGCTATATGTGAGGTATTTTTAGCCAAAAAAGGTTTTCATTTGCCTCCCAGGGCGCCCCCCTCCCAGCGCCCTGCACCCTCAGTGACTGCCGTGTGAAGTGTGCTGAGAGGAAAATGGCGCACAGCTGCAGTGCTGTGCGCTACCTTAAGAAGACTGAGGAGTCTTCTGCCGCCGATTCTGGACCTCTTCTCGTTTCAGCATCTGCAAGGGGGCCGGCGGCGAGGCTCCGGTGACCATCCAGGCTGTACCTGTGATCGTCCCTCTGGAGCTAATGTCCAGTAGCCAAGAAGCCAATCCATCCTGCACGCAGGTGAGTTCACTTCTTCTCCCCTAAGTCCCTCGTTGCAGTGATCCTGTTGCCAGCAGGACTCACTGTAAAATAAAAAACCTAAGCTAAACTTTTCTAAGCAGCTCTTTAGGAGAGCCACCTAGATTGCACCCTTCTCGGCCGGGCACAAAAATCTAACTGAGGCTTGGAGGAGGGTCATAGGGGGAGGAGCCAGTGCACACCACCTGATCCTAAAGCTTTACTTTTTGTGCCCTGTCTCCTGCGGAGCCGCTATTCCCCATGGTCCTTTCAGGAACCCCAGCATCCACTAGGACGATAGAGAAAGATCAAAATACAACTAGGACAGCAGCAATACAGGTTGAGTATCCCATATCCAAATATCCGAAATACGGAATATTCCGAAATATGGACTTTTTTGAGTGAGAGTGGGATAGTGAAACTTTTGTTTTTTGATGTCTCAATGTACACAAACTTTGTTTAATACGCAAAGTTATTAAAAATATTGTATTAAATGACCTTCAGGCTGTGTGTATAAGGTGTATATGAAACATAAATGCATTATGTGCTTAGACTTGGTACCCATCACCATGATATCTCATTATGGTATGCAATTATTCCAAAATACGGAAAAATCCCATATCCAAAATACCTCTGGTCCCAAGCATTTTGGATAAGGGATACTCACCCTGTACTACCACTGAGAATATACGGCTTTAATAAGACAAAAAGTAACATAAGGCTAAAGATGGAAGTCGTCAGTGCCACACAAAAGAAATACAGATTTGAACATATAGCACAGGATAGACTGGATTTTATAATAGGTAATGAGAAATTGACAAATGTGTTAAACCACTTAACTGGCATGCTCAGATAACAGGTGGCCGCAGTCCCCCAATGTTTAACAAGGAGATCCAGATGTGCATAATATAATAAATATTTTAACACACTTTTTCGATTAAATTAAATTAAGGGAAAAAAATGAAAAAAATATTTTTGTGAACGGTTTAAGAGAAAAATAGTCAATTAAGTGGTTAAACAGATCAGACCTAAAATGTCAATCCCCTAAGGGTGAGGAACGGAGCATGAAACTAAGCATAGCGGGAACCTGCCATGTAAACTAGATTAGGAGTACATGGTTCATTACTGGTCTATTATGTCACCACATTTACTGTAAGGGACAAAGATCCCTTTACTATAAATAATGCACATTATAAGGCGCCTAAGATTTTGGTGAGCTGTTTAAAAGGAGTCTGCCTCCAATCTTCTATGCTTTACTATGGACACAAAACTCATTGTCATTTAGCCTTGGTATTGTTACACCTGAATGGTGTGGACAGAGTATAACGTTCATGTGAGTCATACTCTCGAGGGCTATTGGAAGAAACAAAATAGCTGTAACATACAGCTTGAGGCCAACACAGGGCACACTAGAACAGGTGTGCTGGTCTGCCAGTACAATCCAATGGTTAATAAGGTCTGGCTGCAGACCTTACTCACCATTTACAGTCTTATATGAAAGTTATACTCTGTCCAGGCCATTTGGGTGTAACAATACTAAGGCTAAATGACAATGATAGAGGGTTAAGGGAGGATGGATACAAAAACCCTTTAGGTGTGTACAGTATGTATAGAGATAACATTCAACTGGTCATACAGGTCATTTGGATGCTGCACAAGGGGTCTCCACCAGGACGTATATACACAGTGTTATATATTTTACAAAAGGGAAATCAAACACCTAACTATGGTGCCATTACATGAGATGCACTCTCATCACATTGCCGAATGTACTCTTTAGTAATCATCACAATACCTTTTAATCCATTTGATAAGGCGGCATTACCAGGCACGCTGGTTGTCATATGTTTACTGGAGGCCTTGCCCTCACCACTTGGAGTCTTGGATAAAACACAATCCTCATCAGACTGGAGAGTGGTCTTTACTTGAGGCCTCGATTTCTGCTTCTCTTTCATCTTCCTTTCGCTATCCTTTTTCATTTTCAGCTTTATATTTAAAAGTACAAGAACTTAGAAATCAGTATCGAAAGACTGCAACATAAATCACATTGATACGCTCTCTCATATAAGTATGGTGCTCCTGCCAAGCAGCTACCAACTGTAATATTTCAAACACATGACAGTTTGGTGCTCCAGCCAATCGGCTCCTTCCAGTCAAGGTTTGAAAAAAGACAGTTGAGAGCTGATTGGCTGCAGCACCATTTACCATATGCAACTAGTTTTAAATAGCTAATACTCATTCATAAATGGTCCCCTAAATATATAAATTCACTGTGTGGAAAGGGAGGATACTCACCAGACCTCAAATCGGCAGCAATTTATTGTGGTCACTCCATGTTACAGAGCAGTTGACGTTTTCGGACCAAATAAGGACCTTTTTGAGGCCAAACAGCCATATATCATATCTAGCAATCAGATAACAAAGTTTCCATTAGTGTGGGGGTGTGGAAGGGATTCAATTACCCATGATCAAACATTGAATGAAAAAAGTCAGTTCTTAACAATTTTTCCAAACTTATACATATATACATTTTTTTTTTTGTTACAAAAGCTATCCTATTAAATCGCCTGTCAAAAAAAAAAGACCCTGCCGGAGAAATGAGGAGTGTCCCGCAACTTGCGGCACAGCAGGCAAATATGCTTCATTTGGCAGTATATTAAATATAGAAAGAATACTGAAGAGCTACATGAACAAAAGAAAATTCCTAAGAGGAGCTCACTAAAAAAAGGCCTGCAAAATGTTATAGAATAGTAATATCTGTAAAACATCAAAGGGCAGAAATAAATGTTAAGAGCTACAGTTGCACAGGAAGAGAGACCTAAGCTAGACCCCTTTCTTTCCATTTTTTATTTATTAATATTTAAAAAAATACTTAAAAATAAACATTAATGACCAAATGTAATAGAGTGAGAGTTTCAAAAAGTGAGAGATTTGGTAAGGTTTTGCAGTTTTTTTAAAAAGTGGCAATCATTTACATAGCAAGATCAACTTGGTTTCGCAGTGTGAATGATTGCCACTTTATAAAAAAAAAAAACCTGAAAAACCTTACCAAATCTCTCACTTTCTGAAAGTCTCACTCTATTACATTTGGCCCCCAATGTCTGAATAAATTCAGCGCTTCACTTTTTCCACATTTTGTTAAGTTACAGCCTTATTCCAAAATGGAATAAATTAATTTTACCCTTATAATTCTACACACAATACCCCATAATGAGAACGTGAAAAAATTTTTTTGGATGATATTTGCATATTTATTAAATATAAAATAACTAAGAAATCACATGTACATAAATATTCACAGCCGTTGCGCAATACTTTGTTGACGCATCTTTGGCAGCAATTACAGCCTTTTTGAATATGATGCCACAAGCTTGGCACACCTATCTTTGGGCAGTTTCGCCCATTCCTCTTTGCAGCACCTCTCAAGCTCCACAAGGTTGGATGGGAAGCGTCGGTGCACAGCTATTTTCAGATCTCTCCAGAGAAGTTCAATTGGATTCAAGTCTGGGTTCTGGCTGGGCCGCTCAAGCACATTCACAGAGTTGCCCTGAAGCCACTCCTTTGATATCTTGGCCGTGTGCTTAGGGTCGCACGAGTCTGAGGTCAGGAGCACTCTGGAGAAGGTTTTCATCCAGGATGTCTCTGTACATTGCTACATTCATCTTTCCCTCTATCCTGACTAGTCTCACAGTTCCAGCCGCTGAAAAACATCCTCACAGCATGATGCTGCCCCCACCATGCTTCACTGTAGGGATGGTATTGGCCTGGTGATGAGCGGTGCCTGGTTTCCTCCAAACATAATGCCTGGCATTCACACCAAAAAAAGTTCAATCTTTGTCTCATCAGTCCACAGTATTTTGTTTCTCATGGTCTGAGAGTCCTTCAGGTGCATTTTGGCAAACTCCAGGTGGGCTGCCATGTGCTTTTTACTGAGGAGTGGCTTCCATCATCTATCTCTATGACTCTATCATACATGCCTGATTTGTGGATTGCTGCAGAGATGGTTGTCCTTCTGGAAGGATTTCCTCTTTCCATAGAGGAATGCTGTAGCTCTGACAGAGTCACCATCAGGTTCTGACTAGGGCCATTCTCCCCAAATTATTCAGTTTAGACGGCCGGCCAGCTTTAGGAAGAGACCTGGTGGTTTCGAACTTCTTCGATTTACGGTTGATGGAGGCCACTGTGCTAATTGGGACGTTCAAAGCAGCAGATATTTTTCTGAACCCTTCCCCAGATTTGACAATCCTGTCTCGGAGGTCTACAGACAATTTCTTTGACTTTATGCTTGGTTTGTGCTCAGACATGCACTGTCAAGTGTGGAACCTTATATAGACAGGTGTGTGCCTTTCCAAATCATGTCTAATCAACTGAATTTACCACAGGTGGACTCCAATTAAGCTGTAGGAACATCTCAAGGATGATCAGTGGAAACAGGATGCATCTGAGCTCAATTTTGAGCTTAATGGCAAAGGCTGTGAATACTTATGTACATGTGATTTCATAGTTTTTTATTTTAAATAAATCTGGAAAAAAAATCACAATGTTTTTTTGTTCATGCTGTCATTGTGGAGTATTGGGTGTAGAATTTTGAGGGGAAAAATGAATTTATTCCATATTGGAATAAGGCTGTAACACAAAATGTGGAAATAGTGATGCGCTGTGAATACTTTCCGGATGCACTGCATATCTAACAAGTTGAAAGATAATATTTTACTTTAATACACACAAAAAATAAGCTTTAGAAATCCTGTGAAATAACTTCGTTGTTGTCACATATTTTCTTTTTGTATTTTTGCAACAAAATAAATAATCTGAATTACATAGAAAAGGACAATCAGATTTGCCAAGGGATAAGATAGTCTACTGAAAACATTCACAGTTCCACTCTTGTATCTATAATGGCTCCAGTGTGTGGTGTTCACACTGCACTCATGTTTAATGACTTACCTTTCCATAGTCCCATGTCGGTGCTGCAGCTGCAACAAAAATCACCGGGCAAAATGGCACAGTAGTGATTAGTCGCCTGAACATGGTACGCCAGCTTATACATTAAAAGATTAAAAAACCAATGACCTTGAACCAGGTAAGTGAAATTTTCCCATGGTTAATTTTACTAAACTTAGCGTTTACTCAAACCCAGCGTTACACTAGCTGTGTGGTTCAAGTGCTTAGTGACTTATAGGCCCTACACACTGGCCGATTTTTTGAAAGATATGAACGATCTCGTTCATAAATGAACGAGAACTCGTTCATATCTTTCAGTGTGGAGGCTCCAGCGATGAACGATGCGCGGCCCCTCGCTCATTCATCGCTGGTCCCCCGTCAGCTGTGCATGCAGGCCAACATGGACGATCTCGTCCATATTTGCCTGCACTTCAATGGAGCCGCGTGACGGGGGGAGTGAAGAAACTTTACTCCCCCCGTCACTGCCCCCCCCCCCCCGCCGCCGCCGCCGCCGGGTCGCTCGTCGGCCGTATCCGCCGCCGGGCAGCTCGGCGGCGGGTTGGCCAGTGTGTAGGGCCCCTTAGATTGGTTTAGCAATTTAGACACACTTCTCTCTTTGAACAGCTTTCCATAAGATTATATAATTCATTACATCTTTTTCAGTACGTTCCTAGATTATAGCACTCGTACAACTGGAATGAGTAAATGGAAAGTCACATTTCCTAATTTATCTGTGAATTCTCTTCTCAAAGCTTTAAAAATACGCATCCAAGATATCATCTGCCAATTTATGTGGAAATGTTTTAAACATTTTCCATAGGGCCTATCTTTCACTTTTAAGACTTTGGATAATGGGGCTTTCGTCCTCATGCAATTGTTTAAAATATGGTTCTAAGAGGTGGGAGTTACTCCATTGCCTCTGGGATTGCTCAATTATCAAATGTTTTTTGATGAAAGTTGGAAGGTTTACGAATACTCAATTACTTTCTAGTGACCATGGAATGGGCTATATTTGGCATACTCCCACAAGGGTATTAGGGCAGTGGCGTGCGGTGAGGTCAGTGGCTGGGGAGGCACAAGCAGCTAACACCCCCCCTCCCCCCCCATAGAGAAAAAAAAAAGCGTAGCCCCCCCTTTATTTGTAAAACCAGCACCAGGCAGAACCAGCCAGGGGGGGTAATGCCATAGCAGGGGAGACACTCGGTATGGGGTCCCCCTGCCATAGCATTAATCTACCCCCCCAAGCTAGTCAGCCCAGGGCTGGATTTCCTCGGCAGTGAGGACCCAAAAAAATAAACATGGGGTCCCCCTCCCGAGCAATAACCAGCTGATAGCCCGGTGCTATGCCCCGCACCCCTGGTGACGGTGGGTGCGGGGTTCATTATTAAAAATTTTCTTTACAGGTAGCCTACAGATCCAAGCAAGCCTGCCCCAGCATGCTGGCACTTGGAGAACCACAAGTGCCAGCATGCCTGGACATAAATGGCCTGCTGGCACCTGTTGCCCACCTGTAAAGAAAATATTAAAATAAAAACACCACACAGTCTTAAAAAATAAGTTTTATTGCACAGGGTCTTCACCTGGGGGCGGCGGCCTTTAAGCTCTTTTGCATAGCCGCTGCCCACCCAGGACTTCCGGCGTCTTCAACCTTCAGGAGCTCTTCTCTGCTCCTCCTCCGCCGTCGGACTGACAGCCGCTCCCTAGCGCTGACTTATACAAGTCAGCCAGAGGGGGCAGAGCGATGACGCGGCCATCTTCAATTTCAAAAATGACGCTGAGGTGCCATTTTTTAAATGGGTTACCGCTCTGCTCCTCAAACTCTGCACCGCCGCCCGCACCTCCGCCGCGCCCACAACAGTGATTGACAGCGGATCCAGTGACGGATCCGCTGGCCAATTACTGTGGCCTGACTGACAGGGGACGTGCTTTCATAGGTTGAAAGCACGTCCCTGTGTGAAAGCGGCACCACTAATGGTGCCGCTTTCCCATGATTTTTCAATGGGCTTTTAATGCCCATTGCTAGGGCCCGCCCGCCAACGCCCCCCGCTCCCATACTTTCCCCTATCTGACAGGGAGGCACCACGATCGATGCCTCCCAAACACTTTACACAGGACTGGGATGATTATGATAATATAAAGCAAATACTTATGACACAGAATATGTGTCATAAGTATCTTCTTTATATTATTTTAATCGGTAATGACAGGGGAGGCACTGCCTCCCCTAACTGCACGTCCCTGTATTAGGGCCTCTATGGGGAGTCGTAAATGACTCTTGGCAATATCTGCAGCTGCCAGGCACGGCTGTTTCTACCCAATTTGGCTCCCAGTGAGAGATTTAAAAATGTGCTCCTCCCCCACCACTGACAAATTTGCACGCGCCTTTGGCACGCTCCTGACAAGTGTCTGTGGCCTCTCTAGGATGGGCTTGGTCTCTCAAAAATGGGCGTGGTATCGCCTGAAAAGACTACCTTGCACCCCAGGTTTTGACCCTGCACCAACATATGACGGCCACCACAATGAATTAAATTCCACCATATTAAGCCCCACACAGTAATGCACCCTGCACCATATTATGCCACACACCGCAATGTCCTTGATACATTATGCCGCACAGTAAAGCTTCTAATTACTTTTTAATTCCCTGCTCGTTGGGTGTCATGCTGGTTGCCAGGGGTTTCATGCTCTGGGACGGGTGTCATGATCGTTGCCAGGGCTGTGTAATGATAGTTGCCAGGGCTGTGTAGTGCTCGTTGTCAGGGGTGTGTACAATGCCCGCCAGGCCAGCCGACATCTCTCTCCTCCTCCTCCCGCCCATTGCTCCTGGTGGTCCGCAAAAGCATCATTACACAAAACTCCGCCCCCTGAGAGGAGTACTAATGATAGGGAGGCGCACCAAGGGCCACCAATAGTGCCGTGGCGGGTGCCCTGTGCGGCGGCACGCCTCACCTGCCGCACGAAACAGCACTGCTGCCAGAACAATTATCGTACAGATATGGATTCATCCAACATCATTATCTATATGTATGTTTTTGGACAGATTATATTAGATTTTTCGTATGGACTGGGTGGATTCTTCCCTGCAGAAGGCAAGATACACAATACCCTTTTTTTTGGAAACACAGGAAAGCTATATCTCCTTTTTCTCTAAACTGATTCAGAGACGAATCAGAAAATGCTTTTGTGCCACAACATGGTATGAGAATCATATATTATAGATATATATTTATAAATGATCCTCCTATGGTCTTAACTTTTTAAAATATTTGCATAATAGTTGTGGAGATGCACTGTCCCCACCATGCCGTGTCATACTATGTTTTAAATTGTACTGTTGAGACTTAGGGGTATATTCAATTGAAGTCGGATCCATTCCGACATTCATTTGTCAGAATGGATCCGACCTGGGCTACCCAATGGACATCTCAATTCGACTTTAAAAAAAATCGAATGGAGATGCAGGAGGGGAGACAGGGGGAGAGCCGCGCTACAGCAGCGGCTATATGGCCACTGCTGTAGCGCTGCTCTCCCCCGTCTGCCCGCGGCTCTCCCTCCAGTCCCTCCTCTCACAGCTGCCACTCCCCGTCCCCCCTCTCACAGCCGCCGCCACTCAAGGCAGCGTCCACCCGGCTCCAGCAAGCGAGGTGTCGCTTGCTGGAGCCGGGTAAAGACTGCTGTGAGCGGCGGCTGTGACATCCTCCAGCGCTGCTCACCCCGTCCCGGCTCTCCCAATCTCACTCGACTTTTTTTTAAAAGTCAAACTGAGATGGTCGAAAAGGGGGCCAAAACCGACACAAGCACGTAGATCGGCAGCTATTCCGGCGATCCATGTGCTTTTCGCCAAGTTGAATTCATCAACTTGTCGAAAAAATTGGGGTTATATTGAATAGGTCGAATCACGATTCGACCTTAAAAAGTCGAAAACTGCTGTCTTTTCGACAGACCGCAGCTTTTGACTTCAACTGAATATACCCCTTAGGGCGGTATCCAATTAGTCCCGATCCATTTTCTGCCAATAAAAACAGGCGGATATCGCAAATAATGATGGATGGTCATTATCACGGTCATTCATCGCCCGAAAATGGACCCGCGATTGTGCGGTAACACATGGGATCGGGGATCACAGCTCCGGAAGCCCGGTTATCACGGTTTATGCCGGAGGCACCCAAAGCATAAGCCCCAATAAGTGCTGGTATCGGAGGGAGGAGTGCACCGTATCAGGGCTAATGGGATCGCCCCCATCAATCCTATTAGGAGTGTAAAGTGCGGCTGCTAGTAGGATACCCCCCATAATAATAGAATGTCATTCCATAAATATTGTAACAATTTTATATCTATTATAATGCATAGATCACAATAGTTGTTGATATGGTGTTATGGTGATTTACCTATATGTTATGTATTTTTTACTTTTTATATGAGCAATGAATAATGGCTTGTTTGTACATTTTATTTATTGTACATGCAATAATAAAAATAGAGTTAAAAAAATACATCCAATGTCTGAATAAATAGATCTAACAAGCTGCAAGATAATACCTTATTTTACACACACACACACACACACACACACACACACACACACACACACACACACACACACACACACACACACACATCAGCTTTATAAAACCTGTTATATAACTTTGCTGTTGTCATATATTTTCTTTTTACAACAAAATAAAATTCAGAATTACATAGAAAAAGGACAAAATAGATTTGCCAAGGGATAAGATAGTCCACTGGAAAACACTCACAATTCCACTCATTGGCATATCTGTAATGGGTGCAGTGTGTTCAGTGCACACGGGCCCCTAGGTCCAGGGGGCTACCCCAAAAAATGGAAGCCTCCCGCAGCTTCCAGGAGAGTAACAAGTATGATGCACAGTAGTCTCTGAAACAATGCCAGAGTCTACTGCTCTGTATAGAGGAGGCAGCCGACACAGAGACCTCACACGGGCCCCCTCCGCTGTTAAACCGCCCCTAATTCCACTGTATACATTAATAAACATTTAAAATAATTGCTTATTTGGGGCATGGCCTGGGCAGCAATGGAGGAAACTAGCCCTGTGCTCTCCAGCCATTATATTATGTTTCTACATCCTGTAGACAGCGGGGTCCTCCCTGCATTGCTCTCTCCTACTCTGGCTGTTGGTTTTAGGCTATGGACCCACACTTAACAATTCGGGGGCTGTGTCTCCCTCCTCTGCCCCAGAGTCTGTGTTGTGGCCTCTTGCCTGTGGCCGGCATTACCCCCACTTCATGGCGCTCCTCTGCAGATTCACTTCCGCTCCCGCCACTGGTGTGGCTAATTGTCCTCTCCTTCATAAGGCTTGCTGCTTCCTGGGGACCTCCTGCTGCTGGGCTGTGGTTGAGTAGGTCAGGGCTCCTGGGACCTGTGCTGCTCCTGGATATAAGTTCCTTTATCTCCCCTGCTGTCATCTTTGCATTGTATATCCCCTGGAAAATCTGCTACTGTCATGAGTCCATATTGCTGTGACTTGTAGTGTATTATTATTCTCCTCTGCTATTATCTCTGCATTGTTTGCTCTTTCTATCCAGTTCACTGTGACCTTGTGCATCTCCTACCTATACCTTCAGTCTCCTGTTTAGGGCTATCCTGTGGATTTTTGATATTACCTGCTTGGTCACCCCAGTCTCCGGTTCAGTGCTACCCTGTAGAGTCCTGTTCTCAGTACTTACCTTCTACATGCTGGTTGCTTTTGCTCTCGTTTGGCCAGCTGACTCTTCATCTCCATCTTCAGTTTAGTGTGACCCTGTGCATCTCATGGCTATACCTCCAGTCTTCTGTTCAGGACTACCCTGTGGAACTTTTGTATTACCATGCATTGGCTGTCTCTTCTGAATATACTATTAAACATCTTCTTCAAGCAATTTACAACTCGCAAAAAAGAATGACGGTTTGGATAGCAGAGATGTCACTGACTTTGTCCATTTTTTTGTCAAAATATGCAGGAGATGGAGAATGGGCCTGCGGAGCGTGAGCATGGTCTCCCTGTCCTTGAGAAGCACAGTGTCTCTGTCCCTTAATGACAGAGACCCCAGATTCTCAGTTGGTGACATATCAGCCCAGGCTTCTGGACAGGGCACTGCACTGATGTCATGGAGGGGGCAGGATCTCCAGCACCAGTAAGTGTACTCAGGACCCTCCAGGGAGCTGCACAGACTACATGGTGCCTGCTTAGAATATCTAAAGCACACTCCGGCTGGTTCAGCCGCAGATATCCTGGCTACATGGTGGCGTTCTAGGCACCCTACTAGCCAGATGCAAGGACCGTGGGGCAGCAGCTGTGCCACCCAGAGAGCCCTGCATGACGGCACACCTCATCCACTCCTAGTTACAGCCTTGTTCATTATGCTTGTATTTCACTCTTTTTACTTTTTTCAGTCCACTACGTTCCATGTCACAACTGTCTGGCTTACAGATATAAAACTGGCCACTGAACACATTGGATTTTTTTGTTCTGTATGTTGCAAGTGCTTTGAATAATGTACACTAAATATCGGATGTTAAAGTGCAGCTCTGGAAAAGTGCAGCTGCTGTGACATTACATTGTTGTATACACATGCTTTTTGTGTTGAGAGCATATTCCATATAAGGGAGCTCCTGAAAAATAAGATTTTAAACTTACCGGTAAATCTTTTTCTCCTAGTCTGTAGAGGATGCTGGGGACTCCGTAAGGATCATGGGGTATAAACGGGCTCCGCAGGAGACATGGGCACTCTAAAGACTTTAGATGGGTGTGCACTGGCTCTTCCCTCTA
Organism: Pseudophryne corroboree; assembly: GCF_028390025.1. NCBI lineage: Eukaryota > Metazoa > Chordata > Amphibia > Anura > Myobatrachidae > Pseudophryne > Pseudophryne corroboree. The sequence goes on from NC_086455.1 coordinate 128,056,886, forward strand.
TGCCCCTCCTCCAGACCTCAGTTAAAGAACTGTGCCCAGAGGAGACGGACAGTACGAGGAAAGGATTTTTGTTATTCTAAGGGCAAGATACATACCAGCCCACACCATCCACACCGTACAACATGGAATATACGAACCAGTTAACAGTATGAAACAAAACAGCATCAGCCAGAGACTGATCAAAACTGTAACATAACCCTTATGTAATCAATAACTATATACAAGCCTTGCAGAATTTAGTCCGCACTGGGACGGGCGCCCAGCATCCTCTACGGACTAGGAGAAAAAGATTTACCGGTAGGTTTAAAATCTTATTTTCTCTTACGTCCTAGAGGATGCTGGGGACTCCGTAAGGACCATGGGTTTTATACCAAAGCTCCAGACCGGGCGGGAGAGTGTGGATGACTCTGCAGCACAGATTGAGCAAACATGAGGTCCTCATCAGCCAAGGTATCAAACTTAAAGAATTTAGCAAAAGTGTTTGAACCCGACCAAGTAGCTGCTCGGCAAAGTTGTAATGCCGAGACACCTCGGGCAGCCGCCCAAGTAGAACCCACCTTCCTAGTGGAATGGGCCTTTACCGAATTTGGTAACGGCAATCCAACCGTAGAATGAGCCTGCTGAATCGTGTTACAGATCCAGCTGGCAATAGTCTGCTTAGAAGCAGGAGCGCCAACCTTGTTGGCTGCATACAGGACAAGCAGAGCCTCTGTTTTCCTAACCCGAGCCGTCCTCGCTACATAAACTTTTAAGGCCCTGACTACATCGAGAGACTTGGAATCCTCCAAGTCACCCGTAGCCACAGGCACCACAATAGGTTGGTTCATATGAAACGATGAAACCACCTTAGGCAGAAATTTAGGACGAGTCCTCAACTCTGCTCTATCCACATGGAAAATCAGATAGGGGCTTTTGTGAGACAAAGCCGCCAATTCGGACACCCGCCTCGCAGATGCCAAGGCTAACAACATGACCACTTTCCAAGTGAGAAATCTTATTAACTCAACTGTTTGAAGAGGTTCAAACCAGTGTGACTTAAAGAACTGTAACACCACATTAAGGTCCCATGGTGCCACTGGGGGCACAAAAGGAGGCTGGATGTGCAGCACTCCCTTTACAAAAGTCTGGACTTCTGGGAGAGAAGCCAATTCCTTCTGAAGAATATTGACAGGGCCGAAATCTGCACCTTAATGGAGCCTAACTTTACGCCCATATCCACTCCTGTCTGCAGAAAGTGGAGAAAACGGCCCAGGTGGAAATCTTCCATAGGAGCATTCTTGGTTTCACACCAAGATACATATTTCCTCCAGATACGGTGATAATGCTTCGCCGTCACCTCCTTCCTAGCTTTTATCAGAGTAGGGATGACTTCCCCCGGAATACCTTTCCTAGCTAGGATTTGGCGTTCAACCGCCATGCCGTCAAACATAACCGCGGTAAGTCTTGGAACACGCAGGGCCCCTGCTGCTACAGGTCCTCCCTGGGAGGAAGAGGCCACGGATCTTCTGTGAGCATTTCCTGAAGATCTGAATACCAGGCCCCTCGAGGCCAATCCGGAACAATGAGTATTGTCTGGACTCTTTTTCTTCTTATGATTCTCAGTATTTTTGAGATAAGTTGAAGAGGAGGGAATACATAGACCGACGGAAACACCCAGGGTGTCACCAGGGCGTCTACCGCTACAGCCTGAGGGTCCCTTGACCTGGAACAATACCTGCAAAGTTTCTTGTTGAGGCGCGATGCCATCATGTCTGTTTGAGGAAGCCCCCAACGACTTGTTATCTCTGCAAAAACTTCTTGATGAAGACCCCACTCTCCTGGATGGAGATCGTGTCTGAGGAAGTCTGCTTCCCAGTTGTCCACTCCCGGAATGAAGAATGCTGACAGCGCGCTTACGTGATTTTCCGCCCAGCGAAGAATCCTGGTGGCTTCCGCCATTGCCACTCTGCTCCTTGTCCCACCTTGGCAGTTTACATGAGCCACTGCTGTGACGTTGTCTGATTGAATCAGAACAGGTAGGCCGCGAAGAAGAGTCTCCGTTTGTCGTAGGCCGTTGTATATGGCCCTTAATTCCAGCACGTTGATGTGTAGACAAGCCTCCTGGCTTGACCACAGTCCCTGAAAATTTCTTCCTTGTGTGACTGCTCCCCATCCTCGGAGGCTCGCGTTCGTGGTTACCAGAACCCAGTCCTGAATGCCGAACCTGCGACCCTCTAGAAGGTGAGCACTCTGCAGCCACCACAGGAGAGACACCCTGGCCCTGGGGGACAGGCTTATTTTCTGATGTATTTGTAGATGGGACCCCAACCACTTGTCCAGAAGGTCCCACTGAAATGTCCTCGCATGGAACCTGCTGAAGGGGATGGCCTTGTAGGCCGCCACCATCTTTCCCAGTACTCGAGTGCATTGATGAACTGACACTCTTTTTGGCTTTAACAGGTCTCTGACCATGCTCTAGAGTTCCTGGGCCTTTTCCGTTGGGAGAAAAACCCTCTTCTTTTCCGTGTCCAGAATCATGCCTAAAAATTATAGCCGAGTCGTTGGAATCAACTGCGACTTTGGCAGATTTAGGATCCAGCCGTGTTGCTGCAGCACTCTCAGGGAGAGTGACACGCTTTTCAGCAACTGATATCTCGATCTCGCTTTTATCAGGAGATTGTCCAAGTATGGGATAATTGTGACTCCTTGTCTGCGTAGGAGCACCATCATTTCCGCCATTACCTTGGTGAAAATCCTCGGGGCCGTGGACAGCCCAAACGGCAACGTCTGAAACTGGTAATGACAGTCCTGTACAGCGAATCTCAGGTACGCCTGATGAGGATAAATGGGGACATGAAGGTATGCATCCTTTATGTCTAGTGACACCATAAAATCCCCCCCTTCCAGGCTGGAGATCACTGCCCAGAGAGATTCCATCTTGAATTTGAACCTTTTTAGATACAGGTTTAGGGATTTTAGATTCAGAATGGGTCTGACCGAGCCATCCGGTTTCGGGACCACAAATAGGGTTGAATAGTACCCTTTCCCCTGTTGTATTAGGGGAACCTTGATAATCACCTGCTGTCGACACAGCTTTTGTATTGCAGCTAAAACTATTTCCCTCTCTGGGGGAGAAGCTGGCAAAGCAGACTTGAAAAATCGTCGAGGAGACACTTCTTCGAATTCCAGTTTGTAGCCTTGGGATACAATTTCTATCGCCCAAGGATCCAAATCTGACAGAACCCAGACCTGGCTGAAGAGTCGAAGACGTGCCCCCACGGCGCTGACTCCTGCAGTGGAGCCCCAACGTCATGCGGTGGATTTTGTAGAAGCCGGGGAGGACTTCTGTTCCTGGGAACCAGCCGTAGCAGGCATTCTTTTCCCTCTACCCTTACCTGTGGCGAGGAAGGAAGAGCCCCGAACCCTTCTGGACTTATGCGACCGAAAGGACTGCATCTGATATTGAGGTGTTTTCTTTTGCTGTGGGGGAACATAAGGCAAAAAAGAAGATTTACCCGCGGTAGCTGTGGAAACCAGGTCCGCGAGGCCCTCCCCAAATAAAACCTCACCCTTGTAAGGCAAAGTTTCCATATGTCTCTTTGAATCGGCATCACCCGTCCATTGGCGGGTCCACAGGGCTTGCCTAGCAGAAATTGCCATGGCATTGGCTCTTGAACCCAACAGCCCAACGTCTCTCGCAGCATCTCTCATATATAACGCTGCGTCTTTATTATGACCCAAGGTCAATAAAATGCTATCCTTACCTAGGGTGTCAATGTCAGATGACAAGTTATCTGCCCATGCTGCTATTGCGCTACATACCCATGCCGACGCTTCTGCCGGTCTGAGCAAGGCACCCGTATGTGTATAAATTGATTTTAAGGTAGTCTCCTGTCTGCGATCAGCAGGATCCTTGAGGGCTGCCGTGTCTGGAGACGGTAGTGCCACCTTTTTGGACAAGCGCGTTAAAGCCTTGTCCACCCTGGGCGAGGATTCCCCCCGTAACCTGTCCTGTGCTGGGAAAGGATACGCCATAAAAATTCTCTTGGGAATCTGCAGTTTCTTGTCCGGAGTTTCCCAAGCTTTTTCAAATAAAGCGTTCAGCTCATGAGATGGGGGAAAGGTTACCTCAGGTTTCTTCTCCTTAAACATGCATACCCTCGTGTCAGGCACCGAGGGGTCCTCTGTGATATGCAAAAAATCTTTTATTGCAATAATCATATAATGAATACTTTTGGCCACCCTTGGGTGTAACCTCGCATGATCGTAGTCGACACTGGAGTCAGAATCCGTGTCGGTATCAGTGTCTGCTACCTGGGAAAGGGGACGTTTATGACAGCCCGAAGGGCCTTGTGACACAGTCAAAGCCATGGATTGACTCCCTGCTTTTTCTCTGGACTCTGCCTTGTCCAATCTTTTATGTAATAAAGACACATTTGCATTTAAAACAATCCACATATCCAACCAATCAGGTGTCGGCGTCGCCGACGGAGACACCACAATCATCCTCCTCCTTAGACGAGCCTTCCGCTTCAGACATGTCGACACACACGTACTGACAACCCCACACACACTGGGATATACAATTATGGGGACAGCCCCCCAATAAGGCCCTTTGGAGAGACAGAGAGAGAGAGAATGCCAGCACCCACCCAGCGCCACTGGACACTGGAATAAAATTCCAGACTGTACAGAGCACTTTTATAGAATAAATAATACACACTGCGCCAATTAAATGTGCCCCCCCCCCCTCTTTTTTGCCCTCTGTACTTGCTCAGCAGGGGAGAGTCCAGAGAGCAGCTTCTCTGCAGCTTGCTGTGGAGAAAAATGGCGCTGGTTAGTGCTGGAGGATCAAGATCTGCCCCCCAACGGCGGGCTTCGGTCCCGCTCAAATTCTTTATACTGGCGGGGTTTTTTCAATATACTGCCTCCGCAGTATCTAATATATTAGCCAGTGTCCCTTGAGGTTAATATTGCTGCCCAGGGCGCCCCCCCTGCGCCCTGCACCCGTACAGTGCCTTCTGTGTGTGTATGTGTGGGAGCAATGGCACGCAGCGTTACCGCTGCGCGGTACCTCAGTGAAGATCTGAAGTCTTCTGCCACCTGTGAAGTCTTCTTTCTTCTTATACTCACCGGCTTCTATCTTCCGGCTCTGTGAGGAGGACGGCGGCGCAGCTCCGGGACGAACAGCGAGGACGAAACCTGTGTTCCGACCCTCTGGAGCAGTGGCGGATCTTGCCACGGCCAAGCAGGACTTTTGCCCGGGGCGCCGCCTTCCGGAGGGCGCCGGCGCCATCCGGAGGGCGCCGCACCATGGCAAGATCCTCCACTGTCAGTGTGCGCCCCCGCTGTGCCCCCCCCTCCCGCTGTGAGAAGGGAACCAGACGCTAAGCGTCTGGTTTCCCTTCGTGGCGCTGGTCCTCCCCCGCTCTGAAGGGAATCAGACGCTAAGCGTCTAGTTTCCCTTCATGGAGAGGACCTTTGGTGTGCGGTGCGCGATGACGTCATCGCGCACCGCACAGCATTGTGGCATAGACGCTAGGGGTCATAATTGACCTCTAGCGCTTATGCTGTGCTATGGGAGAGACGTCATGACTGACGTCTCTCCCATAGATCCGAGGAGAAGAGCGGCGCCGGTCTGCAGGGTCTGGAAACAGGAGCGGGGTACAGTAAGTATACTTTTTTTTTTCTTTTCTTTTTCCCCCCAGCGGCGCTACAAATGGGGGGCGTGACTGACCACGCCCCCATGTTAAGCCACGCCCCTAAATTTTGCCCGGGGCGCCGAAAGGGCAAGAACCGGCCCTGCTCTGGAGCTAATGGTGTCCAGTAGCCTAAGAAGCAGAGCCTATCAGTTAAGTAGGTCTGCTTCTCTCCCCTCAGTCCCACGATGCAGGGAGCCTGTTACCAGCAGTGCTCCCTGAAAATAAAAAACCTAACAAAAGTCTTTTTCAGAGAAACTCAGTAGAGCTCCCCTGCAGTGCATCCAGTCTCCTCTGGGCACAGGATCTAACTGAGGTCTGGAGGAGGGGCATAGAGGGAGGAGCCAGTGCACACCCATCTAAAGTCTTTAGAGTGCCCATGTCTCCTGCGGAGCCCATCTATACCCCATGGTCCTTACGGAGTCCCCAGCATCCTCTAGGACGTAAGAGAAATATTATTCACACATTTCTCAAATTCCTAAAAATGTCATTCCTCTGTTTAGATAAAACAAGAAGCCACTGCGGCAGACTCACTGCTAGTCTAACCCTAATTTATTATTTAAGAAAAAGATTAAAAAAATGAAGAAAAGTAAAAAAAAAAAAATTTCTTTAGCAAATTAATTGAGTGCTTCATGAGGTAGGATTAAAGGGATGGAGGATAAGTGTCCATGGCAGGCGGCTGATGGGAAGTAGGTGACGCCACGTATCTCCTGCACTCTACAGGCAGTGTGCTTTGTGGGACGAGGATGAGGAACCCATTCCAGCCCATGAAGATGCAGAGGACATTGATGCTCTGGTATTGTACACTGTGGGTAGATTAAAGAAAAGTTAGTTCAACAGCAAAATATACAGAAATTAGCCACGACTATGTTATTATTATTACATGGGAGGGATGTCTGCATCTTGATGACAAATCTCTATAATGTTTGTGACCACACACATGCAGAGACATTACTAGCACTCACAGAAGATCTGTCTATCATGGATGACACCCAAAGGAGATTGATCAAACTGTCCCCAGCATCTACATGTTCTTCCCTTATAGCCAGAGAACTCCCGTCCTGTGAGCACAAGAAGGAGAACACAGGACAGTGAGGCTCACCTTTTCGGCCTTTGTTTTGTGACTCTATCCGCTTCCTGTCTATTGCAGCTACTTCAGCCTTTAAGGACATGTACTGCTTTCTGATCTCCTGCAGTGTATCCTCGAGGAACTCAATCTTCTCTGTGCCAGACATATTATCCAGTTCATCTAAGAGTTATAACAGAAATAAAGCGTTACATCACCAGGACAGCACCTGCCCTCCACAATACATATTCCATTATTTAATATTTGCACACGGAGCTCTAATGAAAGTGATAATGATCATCGGAGGTAACGGAATCATCATCTTGTGGAGTAAGCAGGACAGCCATAAGAATGATACAGCTACAAAGTCACCTGCTAATGGCTAGGGCTCAACAGTCCACAGACAGTCTGAGGCTGATCTCTATTTCCTCAGCTGCTGCAGCTGCAATTGCTGCGGATATCCAGAATTTTACTTTTTTGCTGAACACCACTAACGTGGGGTCATTGGGGCTTGGGATGGTAATGTGTGTGACCTTTAGGCTTCTCTCACCCTCTCTCGTGTCATAATACCTCTCGACAGTGTTTAGGGAATAGGAGGGCATATCAAGCAGTCTTGAGGAGGCTATGAATCAGCTGGGCAGTGGTCTTCACACCTGAAACACCTCCCTGGTTAAGGAAGTATGGGGTAGCCATAGTAGCTCATAGCTGATCACTAAAGAGCATGCATTCATCTCTCATTACAGCACACACACTGATCTGTGGATGGCTACGTGGTTATAGTGTCCCTGATATCAGTAGATACAAGTCACAGCAATGGTGATCTTTCCTCTCACCGGGACAGCAGAGAATTGCTGGCATCTGTCTTTTCAGCCAGTGTAGCCAAGAAACAAACCTCTCCACAGCGACCTACACACCGGTATCAGCATCCTATGTCTCACACTGCTCTGAGGATTGCAGCACTTTGCTCTCACTAGAGCACAGCATGGAGCTTTCCATCATCACACCGCAAACCCGGGTCCGACCCTTTCACACTACACTTTCAACCCGGGTTATTGCATGGTTGGCCTTTTAACTCAACCCGGGTCAGCAATTAAAACACCATGGATGACATTTTAAATGGACTTTTTTTGGCTCAGAAAGATGAGGTGTCAGAGGGGACAAAAGGAGAGGGTGGGGACAGCTCACAGCATTGCAGGAATCATGGCTGACAGAGCTATGTTTTTATATACAATTGCATCTTTAACTGTTCCAGTAACTTACCTCCCAACTGTCCCGTCTTTTTTGGGACTGTCCCACTGTCCCACCCCTGGGCTGCAGTGTCACACGGTGGGGGTGGGGGGGGGGGGGTAGTTGGGAGGCTCCTGTCACTGCTGCTACACATGCACAGGTGACAGAGGGAGAGGGGGATGGGCATGCCCCCTCAGTGATGGTACAAGGGGGGGTGACTCACGATTGAGGCTCTGTCACGAGGCCACGCCCCTTTCATATAGGTCACACACCCTTTTTGGGCACACTTAGCGCGCGCCAAGGTCCCTCTTTGTACTTTTTTTTTTTAAATCAAGTAGTTTTTATTGAGTTTTATGTCACAAACAAACAAAACATAGCATCAACATTGAAATTTAACTATAACTTTAACAGTTGCCATCAATAAACCGATTTTTTTTTTTTCCCAACACTTTTTGGTGTGCTTGTTATTTCTTATCATATATAGTTACATATATGTATCCATGTCGAGGAGTATCCATAGTTTTACAATGTCGCTCATGTGCTTAATACTTGTTCGCCCAGCCCTGCACCATCCCAGCGGCCCCACATCTCCGTAAACCGAGAGGTGGAACCCCGTATTTTATACATATGTTTCTCATGGCGAATTACCTCGTTCACCAACGCCCTCCAATGCTCCACCCTAGGTATATCAGCAGAGAACCAGACCCTAGCAATAACCACCTTAGCTAGCGTTGTGAGACACAGAACATATTTGTACAGCAAAACAGAGTGCGTCTCCTCCAAATCTAGCCCAAATAAACATATGCCAGGATCTAATGTAGGAAGGGACGGTGCTGTCTTGACTATCTCACACCAAACTCTATGCCAGAAAAGGGAAATCTCAGGGCAGTCCCACAATAAGTGCCAAAATCCGGCATCAGCTGCCTGACACCTGGGGCAGTTAGAATCTTCCCTAAGACCAGCCCTCCGCATACTAACCGGAGTGCGGTAGGACCTGTGTAGAGTGTAGAAAAAAAACCTGCTTATACCTTATACATGGTGTAGTATATTTAAGTGAACTCATAATTTGAAGCCACTGCTCTTGGGACAATTGCCCTAAATCAGTCTCCCATTTAGTACGGAGATTGTTTAATAGATCGGGATAGTTATTGTTATTTAAAGCAGCATATATGGTAGACACCTTCCCCCTCCGGCTCATTGAAGCAAGCAGCGTCTTAACAGGTGAATCAGCTATCGATGGTGGGCCGTGAGGGAATTGGGTCTGTACAGCATGTCTAAGCCGAAAGTATCGGAACATAACTGTGTTAGGCACATCAAATTCGATCTTTAGTTGCTGAAATGACTTCAGCACTCCACCGTGGTATAGCTGACCCAGTGCCACGACTCCCCTAGTAATCCATATGTTATCTAGCGACATCTCATATAGCTCAGGGTATGCACTATTGAACCACAATGGAGTACAGGTATCATGTCCCTCCCAGTCATACAAAGTGTGCGCATATCGCCAGATAAGCAAGGCTTGACGCAACAAGGGAGGCATGCCAGACGTAGAGAGACCAGAAAGGAGAAGTTGAAGAGGAGAGAGAGAGAAAGCAGGAGAGCACTCCGTCCGCTCAGCCAGAAACCCCCTCATCGTATCCCCCAAAGAGTCCCCAGTCCATTCACTCAGATGGGCTAATTGAGCGGCCACATAGTATAGTCTGAGATCTGGGAGGCTTGCCCCGCCAGACACCTGGGACCTGCACATCGTTCTTATAGAGACCCGCGCCTGCCTGCCACTCCATATAAATGAGGATAAAACTCCCTCAATATCAGTAAAGATCTTCTTGGGGAGGTAGACCGGGGAATTCTGTAGAGCATAGAGGAACTTTGGCTGCATCACCATTTTGAATAAATTGACCCTACCCAGGACAGACAGCGGTAATTTTTTCCAGCTATGTGCCTTTTCTTTAAATGTCGCTAGTATGGGGTCGATATTTTGGGCCTTATAGCTACGCGCCATAGGAGTAATCCAGATGCCTAAATATTTGAATCGCAGTGTCCATTGCAAAGGATACGCCCCCTGTGTGTTTTCGGGAAGAAGGCCAGAGACAGGAAAAATGTGGGACTTGTCCCAGTTAATTAACAGACCGGAAAAGATACCAAAATTCTCCACTACCTGTAATGCTGTTCGTAGGGAGTCATCAGAGTCCTGCAGGAAGAGTAGCATGTCGTCCGCGTATAGCGCCACCACATCCACATGACCCCCAATCTCAACTCCCCTGACCCCGCCATCGCCCCGTAGCAGGGCGGCCAACGGCTCCACGGCCATCGCAAACAGTGCAGGAGACAGGGGGCAGCCCTGTCGAGTGCCCCTCTCCAGTGCAAAAAGCTCAGACGTGAAACCATTGGCCGTCACACGAGCCACAGGCAAGGAATACAATAATTGGATAAAGCCAATAAAACGAGGACCAAAGGCAAATTTCTCCAGCACCCCCCAAAGGTACCTCCACTCCACTGAGTCGAACGCTTTGGCCGCATCAAGGGACACCACCACCGCGTCCGATCCCCCCACATCATTCCTCTGGAGATGACAGAACAATCTACGTAAATTTTGGGCCGTGGACTTACCCGGCATAAAGCCCGTCTGGTCTGGATGAATTATCGTTGTAATTACCAAATTCAATCGAGATGCCAAGATTTTTGCCAATATTTTTACATCAGTGTTGAGGAGGGAAATGGGTCGATAGGACTCGGGGAGCAAGGGGTCTTTCCCTGGTTTCAGCAGGACAATTATATTAGCCTCGGCCATAGAGCGCGGGAGGGCCCCACCTTTTAAGAGAAGTTCAAACAGTTGTAGGAGATAGGGGGCAAAAAAAGTAATGTATTTTTTATAGACCTCACCCGGAAGTCCATCTGATCCCGGTGCCTTAGACGCCGGGAGAGACAGGATCGCAGCCTCCACCTCCTCCAGCGTGATAGGCGCATCTAGAGCCCCAGAGTCCTCCCGGGACAAGCATGGCAAGGTCAACTGAGCCAAAAAATCCCCCAGCTGATCATCAGAGTAACCGGCTCGGGAGGCATAGAGCGAGGAATAATAACCACGGAAAGTCTCCGCCACCTTTGATCCAGAATAGCACATTTGGCCAGCAGAGTTTTTCACACACTGAATTACCGTTCTTGGGGAATCAGACCGGGCCAAAAAGGCCAAATAGCTGCCATTCATCTCAGCCCGAAAATACTGCTCATGTCCCGCAAAAAGGAGTCTACGCCTGGATTTCTCAAATAAACAATCCGACCACTCACTCTGCGCGTTCTTCCACAACAACTCATCAGACCGCAAATGGGTATTAAGATATTGAGATTCCAACTGCTGGCACAAATATTCCAACCGCATCTCCTCCCTTTTACTGAATGCTTTAACTTCAGAGATCCGCTTTATAAAGGAGCCCCGCAGAAACGCCTTAAAGGCATCATGCTTCATTGTCAGAACACTGTATAGTGAATTATCTTCCTGGAACCCTTCCCAGGCGGCCATCAGATCCTCACCCTTCCCCAGCAGAGTCAACCAAAAGGGATTAAGCTTCCACATTTTTGCTCCCCGCTCCCAACCTATGTTAACTGTGACCAAAACAGGAGAATGATCCGATATGCCCCTAGGGAGATAATCCACCGCCAGTACGTCCGGGGACAAACCATGGGACACCAACACCAAATCAATACGAGAAAAAGCGTGATGGGTAGCGGACTGACAGGAGAACTGAGTGGCCGCTGGGTTTCGACATCTCCATATATCCACCAACCCCATCTCCCCCACCAATCTTGCGAATGAGGTAGGGGACGCCAGGGGAGGGGAAGATGCAACCGACTCCCTCCACCTGTCCATGCCACCATCCATGACATTGTTAAAATCTCCTAGACATATCACAGGGGTAGCAGGGGACCGGGCCAGAAAACGGGCAGCGTGCCGGAGGACCTCATTGTTATATGGCGGGGGAACATATACTGCTAAAATATTAAACAGTCGGCTGTTAATATGGGCTCGTAGGAAGACGTATCTGCCATAATGGTCAGTTTCACATTCATCCATATGAAATTGTACGGACTTTTTAATCATTACAGAAACGCCTCTTGCATTACTAGAGAAGGTGGAATGATACACGTGACTGACCCAGGGCTTTCTAAGCGCCATCACTCTACCTCCATGCAAATGTGTTTCAGAAAGACAAATTATGTCTGCCTGATATTTTTTAACCTGAGTCAGGACTAACGATCTTTTGATTTTTTCATTCAGTCCCCGAACGTTCCAGCTGAGCAGACGGAGCCCCTCAGAAACAGTAGACATATAAATCATAACGGAGAGGGATAACAGGATAGGTTAAAGAGACATATAGCAGAGCCTGGCATCGCAGCATAGCAACGTTGAGCCAACAGTACATAGGGATAGGAATAACCAGTCCCCCTACGCTCTTGGAGGCATAAGAGCACAAAGCAACATCATGCAGAAAATACGGGTATTTGCAAAATACGCACAGAACTAAACAATGATGGCTTGGAAAAAAATAAACTAACCCCCCCCCGCACCCACCCTGTATCACCTAATAACACAATGTAGCAGAACACACACATAGGCAAAAATTGATAGCATGAAAAAAAACAAACTAACCCCCCCCATACCCACCCTGTATCACCTTGCGAACATAAGGTATACCTGGATCCCATAACTCCCACCAGAGTAACTAAGCTAAGGGATAGGGGCCTAACTAAGGTCCCTAAGAAATGCCCCTACACTATCTTCGGCATAAAACTCTCCACAGAGTACCAGTAGAAGTAGTACCCTAACCCTGGAAAAGAAAAAGGGGGAAGAAAAACATATCTAGCAACGTACCCCAACGTATAAAAAACGAGACAAAGATTAATATCAACATTAGGCTGCTCAGCATTACCCCCCTAGTACAGTGCATATATACCCACAGCATGACTAGCGTAACATAATATGAAACAGTTAGGCTTAGCCAGCAATAAGAAGGTAACAAATCAACAAATGTATGATAGTACTTCAGCGAGGAGGACGAGGCTGTCGTTCCAACCATGCAGCAGCATCTTGAGGAGTGGAGAAGAAATGAGTGGTGTTATCGGACACCACCCTCAGTTTGGCCGGAAACAACATAGAGTATTGTATATTGCGGTCACGGAGTTGACGCTTAACATGCAGAAACTGTGATCTACTCTTTTGCACCTCCAGGGCAAAATCAGGGAAAACGGATATATTATGTCCATCTAGTTGGATAGGGCCCTGTGTCCGGGCCATGCGGAGTATAGCGTCACGGTCCTTAAAGTGTAGGAAACGAGCAATAAATGTTCTAGCCGGAGCCCCGGGTGGTGGCGGTCTAGGCGGGAGCCTGTGCGCTCGTTCCACCGCGAATTGAGAGGTAAATGCTTCTTTGCCAAATAATTTAATAAGCCAATTTTCCAGAAAGGATTCCGGGGAGGTGCCCTCTGCCCTCTCAGGGAGCCCAACAAACCGAACGTTGTTGCGCCGTAGTCTCCCCTCGATATCGGACATTTTATTCTGCATAGATATCACCTGGGTAGACAAGTCGGCCACTTTCAGTTGAAGGGGTGATGTAGTGTCTTCCAGAGCCGATATCCGATGCTCAGTTTCACCCACTCTTTCCCGGATTTTTTGTAGATCCTGTCTTAGGAGAGAGACGTCCGCCTGGACTTGCCCAATCTTGTCCGTGACCCTCTGCTCAGACGCAAAAATGGCCTGTAGTATTTGCTGGGTAGACTGAACCTGCTCTGTGGGGTCGGGAGCAGCGACCTCAGCCGCAGACGGGGATGGGTCAGTGTCACCCTGCCTTGCCGATTGAGTTGCCTGTTGCGACCTAGCAAACTTCTCCAGTTTTGCAGCGGCGTTCGCCGCACTCTGACCTCCTTTCACCATTGCAGCACTGGACGCGATGTCAGGACCCCAAGGATATTACAGCAAAAAAGTCCCCAAGCAGTATCGGGTCAGCACAGGTGCTGGAGCCGCTCGGATCGGGCAGATATGATAAATAATAATGTGGCAAAGTAGAGCAGATTTATGGGCACACCGCAGAGTAGGTTATATATAGATAATAGGAGATTGGTTGGATCAGGACAGGAGCAAAACTAAGAGCACCTGCGTGGTTATTGCAGTTTTGCAGAGAGCCTATAGGGACTGTATTGTATTTTCCCTAGCTCTTGCTGACCATTTCCTTCCCCCTTCCACAGCCACATAAATTCCACAATGGACGCGGGGGGGTGGGGGGGGGAGTCTCGTCCTTGGCACGGTCTCAACACAGTTATTAAGCCCAGGAGAGGAACAGAGAGGCAATCCCAGCCACAGCTCGCCTCACTGTGCGGCACCACAGGATGGGGAACACTTCAGGAGCAGGGAGACAAGCCCATATTAATAATCAAAGATGGCGGCTTCGCGGGCTTTCCGCTCCGCACTCACCCGCTCTCCTCAACTTCCCCGGGTCCACGGGCGAGCACCGCCGCGCTCAGCCCGCCAGTCAGGTCCTCCTCCGTCGCGTTCCCCCAGCCGGGGGATCTCTGCAGGGCCGCCGCCGGAAGCGCTGTCGCGCGTCGTCCCGCGAGCTCCGGCACGCAGAGAGGCAGGGAGCCGAGCCAGCACGCTGGAGGGGTCGGGTACAGGAAGCCGCTGCACGCTCCGGGCCAGCACGGATGTCAACAAGGGCAGCACCTCTTCCAATACTTGCAGGTAGATCCCAGGGGCTACGGGTTAGGGAAAAAAGGATCTTTAACAGGATTAATATGGAGAGCTATAGCAGTACACTGCTGATCCAGGCCACGCCCCCGATATGATTCCCCTCTTTGTACTTTTAATAAGTTGGGAGGTATGCAGTAAGCTGCTTAGCAATCTCTACCTCACCTCTAATTCTTAATAGCTCTAATGCTCTCTGTTCTGTCTGTGTAGCAGGACTCAGGCTGCTGACATCAAGGCACACAAAGAACAGCCAATCAGCACGATTACATGAATGCAGGGTTGAATAACCCGGGTTGGACACTTTAGAGTGCACATTGACCCGGGTCCAACCCTTGTTTAACACTGCGGGTTGAAATGCAGGGTTACTTGACCCGGGATATTCAAAAGTGGTGTTTTTAGACTGCACCTCAACCCGGGTCGGCAATATTCCGGGATATATTTGCGGTGTGAAAGGGGTATTGCTCAGCCAAATACAGAGTCTTCCTGCCCCCCAAAGACGAACCATGAATTTGAAATGCATCACTTACTGAGCTGCAGTGTCCACTTGTACACCCTTGGTGTAGAGTGCTGGTGCTTCTTTCTATGCTTGTCTCTTCTTACTTGTTTTATATGCGGAGATGTGACTGTGGTTGGTGATCCCATCATCTCTTGTGGCTTAGGAACACGTATGTGCTTATCAGGAGCACACTTACTGGGGGTGTCCAGAGCAGAAAGGTTTTCTCTGTTGCTGCTTTGACCTGAAAATATAATAAATCCACAAATGACCAGTTAATGAGGAAACACAATAGTGGCATTACATGTTTATGGCAATACATTAGACTGGCTGGAACGTGAGCGTCTCACCTATTACGTTCTTTTCACCCTTAGATGAAGCGCTCATTCGCTTTGGTGCGCGCTTCTGTTTCTTTGCCAGTGTCCCAAGGTTGCTCTCACTGATCCGTTTATGGCCTAATAAGGAATGAAACAGAGAAAACCAAGTCTTAGAATAAAATACTACCCCAGCTGAGAGCAATCAAGAGATGGGGACAAAACGGACTCATGTCCATATAACAGCGTCATGTTGTACAGAAGAGACTTGTATAGTAATGTCCTGCTGAGCACTCTGTGTTACACACCTCAATACGGATTATACTATACTCTGATCTCATGTTGAGAGCATGTACTGCCTTATGTACTATCTTAAAAGAAAGATCACACTCAAACTTCTCCCAGGGCAAGATGCACAATAAGGGCTTAACAAATAGTGGTGCCCAGAGACTAAAACAAGTGAGGCCAAGGGTGATGTCCAAATATCAGTATGTAGTTGGCACAAACTCTTTACTGCTATTGTCATCAGCAAAAAGGCAGTCACCACCAGGGCTAGCATGCAGACAGACGGACTGGCACCTCCATGCCACCCACTGGGCACAAGTGCTAGCAGAAGCACATCAGTATGTGAAAGGACAATGGGGGAGACATCTGTATGTGGGGCAAAAATGATACAATGGCTGCCATGTGCGAGTGCTCACAAGTATGTGTAGGTTACAGTATGATTACATGCACTGAGTAACTGTGGGGGAACAGAATAAGCCTAATCTCTTTACAGAACTGCTAGCATTATAATTATTTCCTATTACGCACAGGCCTGGACAAATGTAAGTATTAAGCAATGTAATGAATGATACCTATTTATGATAAAAAGCTCTATGGAGCATATACAGAAATTTTGGGATTAATCCCTCGCATATACAATGACCCAGTCACTGTAGTTTCTATATAGCTGGGCTGTAAGGATATGTCCATTAGCCGCCTGAGCCTTGCTTGCACTTAGCGGAATAGGTGACCACTCCCGTGTCTGGGACATAAAACCAATCAAGGGGCAACTAATACTTTCAGGTAATTCTGCATGAAACATAGCTCCTTATACACCATCACATTTCACCACAAAGCACTTGTTCCCTATTGGTGCTACAGTAACTATGGCCTGTATTACAGGTGTTTACCTTTATCTTTGTGTGATTCTTCTGTCACACTGTCCACTTCGATGGTTATGTCACTCTCATTCTTTATGCTTTGAGACTCATCATGACTGAGCGCAATGGGAGAAGTCACAGAGTAACTCTGAGGCGGAACAGTAGGGGGCAGTGTGGGTACAAGTATGGTCTGTGTGTCCATCTCCGCTACCATGACCTCTACCTTGTCCTGTTTGTCACCATCATCCAAATCAACTTTATGACAAACCAGAGTCTCTGGTCCAATCATGGGCATTATATGCTCCGGTTCTTCTTTACAGGATACCCTAGTGATACCATTCAGTGTCAAGTCATATTCGTCAGCTCTAGTGTTCTGAATGTGTTCTAGCTCAGAGGTTAAGGAGGGCATGTCCTCATTTACATTCTGCATCTGCTCTTCCTCAACTTTGTTGAAAGGCTCCGAAGTCTCACTGAACACAACAGGTTTCTCTTCTACCGTAATGACCGGCAGTTCTAGCTCACACTCTGCACGCAACTTTTTCTCTGGAGAGGTCTGTTTTGGTGGTTTCTTCTTGCGACTATTCTTCTCCTTCATTGGTGGAACACTTGGAAGATCCACTTCCATAGGAGCAAAGAGTAACTCCTTAGTCTGTAATGAAGCAAATACTACAAAGTCTAATGCCTCAGGTTCTTCTTTAGGTTCCACCAAATTATATTCTTGAGGTACTGGCAGAATTTGTGTATTCTCTAGAGTAGGTTCTTTTGTTTTTCTTCTCCTTCCCTTAGACTTTGGCATATTATCAGCCTCTTTTACATCTACAATTAATTCTGTTTGCTTCCCATCAATTGGAACAATTTGTTCACTTTTTTCCACTTCTTGATGTAAGGTCTGAGCTGGCTTTACCAGGCTTGATTCCTGATCTTTAGGAGCAGAAACAACTCGCGCCATTTCTTGCTCAGATATTGCAGAATCTACAATCAGAAGAAAGATCAAAATACAACTAGGACAGCAGCAATACTACCACTGAGAACATATGGCTTTAATAAGACAAAAAGGAACATAAGGCTAAAGATGGAAGTCGTCAGTGCCACACAAAAGAAATACAGATTTGAACATATATCACAGGATAGACTGAATTTTATAATAGGTAATGAGATATTAACAAACGTGTTAAACCACTTAACTGGCATGCTCAGATAACAGGCGGCCGCAGTCCCCCAATGTTTAACAAGGAGATCCAGATGTGCATAATATAATACATATTTTAACACACTTTTCGATTATATTAAATTAAGGAAAAAAAAAGTGAAAAAAATATTTTTGTGAACGGTTTAAGAGAAAAATAGTCAATTAAGTGGTTAAACAGATCAGACCTAAAATGTCAATCCCCTAAGGGGGAGGAACGGAGCATGAAACTAAGCACAGCGGGAACCTGCCATGTAAACTAGATTAGGAGTACATGGTTCATTACTGGTCTATTATGTCACCATATTTACTGTAAGGGACAAAGATCCCTTTACTATAAATAATGCATATTATAAGGCGCCTAAGATTTTGGTGAGCTGTTTAAAAGGAGTCTGCCTCCAGTCTTCTATGCTTTACTATGGACACAAAACTCATTGTCATATAGCCTTGGTACTGTTACACCTGAATGGTGTGGACAGAGTATAACGTTCATGTGAGTCAGACTCACGAGGGCTATTGGAAGAAACAAAATAGCTGTAACATACAGCTTGAGGCCAACAGGGGGCACACTAGAACAGGTGTGCTGGTCTGCCAGTACAATCCAATGGTGAGTAAGGTCTGGCTGCAGACCTTACTCACCATTTACAGTCTTATATGAAAGTTATACTCTGTCCAGGCCATTTGGGTGTAACAATACTAAGGCTAAATGAGAATGATAGAGGGTTAAGGGAGGATGGATACAAAAACCCCTTAGGAGTTTACAGTATGTATGGAGATAACATTCAACTGGTTATACAGGTCATTTGGATGCTGCACAAGGGGTCTCCACCAGGACGTATATACACAGTGTTATATATTTTACAAAAGGGAAATCAAACACCTAACTATGGTGCCATTACATGAGATGCACTCTCATCACATTGCCGAATGTACTCTTTAGTAATCATCACAATACCTTTTAATCCATTTGATAAGGCGGCATTACCAGGCACGCTGGTTGTCATATGTTTACTGGAGGCCTTGCCCTCACCACTTGGAGTCTTGGATAAAACACAATCCTCATCAGACTGGAGAGTGGTCTTTACTTGAGGCCTCGATTTCTGCTTCTCTTTCATCTTCCTTTCGCTATCCTTTTCATTTTCATTTTCATTTCCTTTCATTTCCTTTCATTTCCTTTTTCATTTTCATCTTTATATTTAAAAGTACAAGAACTTAGAAATCAATATTGAGAGACTGCAACATAAATCACATTGATAAGCTCTCTCATATAAGTATGGTGCTCCTGCCAAGCAGCTACCAACTGTAATATTTCAAACACATGACAGTTTGGTGCTCCAGCCAATCGGCTCCTTCCAGTCAAGGTTTGAAAAAAAGACAGTTGAGAGCTGATTGGCTGCAGCACCATTTACCATATGCAACTAGTTTTAAATAGCTAATACTCATTAATAAATGGTCCCCTAAATATATAAATTCACTGTGTGGAAAGGGAGGATACTCACAAGACCTCAAAACGGCAGCAATTTATTGTGGTCACTCCATGTTACAGAGCAGTTGACGTTTTCGGACTAAATAAGGACCTTTTTGAGGCCAAACAGCCATATATCATATCTAGCAATCAGATAACAAAGCTTCCATTAGTGTGGGGGTGTGGAAGGAATTCAATTACCCATGATCAAACATTGAATGAAAAAAGTCAGTTCTTGACAATTTTTCCAAACTTATACATATATACTTTTTTTTTTTTGTTACAAAAGCTATCCTATTAAATCGCCCGTCAAAAAAAAAAGACCCTGCCGGAGAAATGAGGAGTATCCCGCAACTTGCGGCACAGTAGGCAAATATGTTTAATTTGGCAGTATATTAAATATAGAAAGAATACTGAAGAGCTACATGAACAAAAGAAAATTCCTAAGAGGAGCTCACTAAAAAAAGGCCTGCAAAATGTTCTAGAATAGTAATATCTGTAAAACATCAAAGGGCAGAAATAAATGTTAAGAGCTACAGTTGCACAGGAAGAGAGAACTAAGCTAGACCCCTTTCTTTTCATTTTTTATTTATTAATATTTTAAAAATACTTAAAAATAAACATTAATGGCCAAATGTAATAGAGTGAGAGTTTCAAAATGTGGGAGATTTGGTAAGGTTTTGCAGTTTTTTTTTAAAAGTGGCAATCATTTACATAGCAAGATCAACCTGGTTTCGCAGTGTGAATGATTGCCACTTTAAAAAAAACAAACTGAAAAACCTTACCAAATCTCTCACTTTCTGAAAGTCTCACTCTATTACATTTGGCCCCCAATGTCTGAATAAATACAGTGCTTCCGGAATGTATTCACAGAGCTTCACTTTTTCCACATTTTGTTAAGTTACAGCCTTATTCCAAAATGGAATAAATTAATTTTACCCTTAAAATTCTACACACAATACCCCATAATGAGAACGTGAAAAAAAGTTTTGTGATTTTTGCATATTTATTAAATATAAAAAAAAACTAAGAAATCACATGTACATAAATATTCACAGACGTTGCTCAATACTTTGTTGACGCATCTTTGGCAGCAATTACAGCCTTTTTAAATATGATGCCACAAGCTTGGCACACCTATCTTTGGGCAGTTTCGCCCATTCCTCTTTGCAGAACCTCTCAAGCTCCACAAGGTTGGATGGGAAGCGTCGGTGCACAGCCATTTTCAGATCTCTCCAGAGAAGTTCAATTGGATTCAAGTCTGGGTTCTGGCTGGGCCGCTCAAGCACATTCACAGAGTTGCCCTGAAGCCACTCCTTTGATATCTTGGCCGTGTGCTTAGGGTCGCCCGAGTCTGAGGTCAGGAGCGCTCTGGAGAAGGTTTTCATCCAGGATGTCTCTGTACATTGCTACATTCATCTTTCCCTCTATCCTGACTAGTCTCACAGTCCCGGCCGCTGAAAAACATCCCCACAGCATGATGCTGCCCCCACCATGCTTCACTGTAGGGATGGTATTGGCCTGGTGATGAGCGGTGCCTGGTTTCCTCCAAACATAATGCCTGGCATTCACACCAAAAAGAGTTAAATCTTTGTCTCATCAGTCCACAGTATTTTGTTTCTCATGGTCTGAGAGTCCTTCAGGTGCATTTTGGCAAACTCCAGGTGGGCTGCCATGTGCTTTTTACTGAGGAGTGGCTTCCATCATCTATCTCTATGACTCTATCATACATGCCTGATTTGTGGATTGCTGCAGAGATGGTTGTCATTCTGTAAGGATTTCCTTTCTCCACAGAGGAATGCTGTAGCTCTGACAGAGTCACCATTGGGTTCTGACTAGGGCCACTCTCCCCAAATTATTCAGTTTAGATGGCCGGCCGGCCAGCTTTAGGAAGAGACCTGGTGGTTTTGAACTTCTTCAATTTACGGTTGATGGCGGCCACTGTGCTAATTGGGACGTTCAAAGCAGCAGATATTTTTCTGTACCCTTCCCCAGATTTGACAATCCTGTCTCGGAGGTCTACAGACAATTCCTTTGACTTTATGCTTGGTTTGTGCTCAGACATGCACTGTCAAGTGTGGGACCTTATATAGACAGGTGTGTGCCTTTCCAAATCATGTCTAATCAACTGAATTTACCACAGGCGGACTCCAATTAAGGTGTAGGAACATCTCAAGGATGATCAGTGGAAACAGGATGCATCTGAGCTCAATTTTGAGCTTAATGGCAAAGGCTGTGAATACTTATGTACATATGATTTCATAGTTTTTTATTTTAAATAAATCTGAAAAAAAAAATCACAATGTTATTTTTTCATGTTGTCATTGTGGAGTATTGGGTGTAGAATTTTGAGGGGAAAAATTACTTTATTCCATATTGGAATAAGGCTGTAACAGAAAATGTGGAAATAGTGAATCGCTGTGAATACTTTCCAGATGCACTGTATATCTAACAAGTTGAAAGATAATATTTTACTTTAATACACACAAAAAAATCGGCTTTAGAAATCCTGTGAAATAACTTGACGTTGTTGTCACATATTTTCTTTTTGTATTTTTGCAACAAAATAAAAAAACTCTGAATTACATAGAAAAGGACAAAACAGATTTGCCAAGGGATAAAATAGTCTACTGAAAACATTCACAGTTCCACTCTTGTATCTATAATGGCTCCAGTGTGTGGTGTCCACACTGCACTCATGTTTAATTACTTACCTTTCCATAGTCCCATGTCGGTGCTGCAGCTGCAACAAAAATCACCGGGCAAAATGGCACAGTAGTGATTAGTCGCCTGAACATGGTACGCCAGCTTATACATTAAAAGATTAAAAAACCAATGACCTTGAACCAGGTAAGTGAAATTTTCCCAGGGTTAATTTTGCTAAACTTAGCGTTTACTCAAACCCAGCGTTACACTAGCAGTGTGGTTCAAGTGCTTAGTGACTTAGATTGGTTTAGCAATTTAGACACACTTCTCTCTTTGAACAGCTTTCACAAGGATGATATCATTCATTACATCTTTTTCAGTACGTTCCTAGATTATAGCACTCGTACAACTGGAATAAGTAAATGGAAAGACACATTTACTAATTTATCTGCGAATTCTCTTCTCAAAGCTTTAAAAATACACATCCAAGATATCATCTGCCAATTTATGTGGAAATGTTTTAAACATTTTCCATAGGGCCTATCTTTCACTTTTAAGACTTTGGGTAATGGGGCTTTCGCCCTCATGCAATTGTTTAAAATATGGTTCTAAGAGGTGGGAGTTACTCCATTGCCTCTGGGACTGCTCAATTATCAAATGTTTTTTGATGAAAGTTGGGGGGTTTACGAATACTCAATTACTTTCTAGTGACCATGGAATGGGCTATATTTGGCATACTCCCACAAGGGTATTAGGGCAGTGGCGTGCGGTGACGTCAGTGGCTGGGGAGGCACAATCAGCTAACATCCCCCCCCCCCCCCCATATAGAGGGAAAATAAAAAAAGCATAGGCCCCACCCCCTTTATTTGTAAAACCAGCACCAGGCAGAACCAGCCAGGGAAGGGGGGGGGTAATGCCATAGCAGGGGAGACACTCGGTATGGGGTCCCCCTGCCATAGCATTAATCTACCCCCCCAAGCTAGTCAGCCCAGGGCTGGAATTCCTCGGAAGTGAGGACCCCAAAAAATAAACATGGGGTCCCCCTCCCGAGCAATAACAAGCACTGGGCTGATAGCCCGGTGCTATGCCCCGCACCCCTGGTGGCAGTAAGTGCGGGGTTCATTGTTAAAACTGTTCTTTACATGTGGCCTACAGATCCCAGCAATCCTGCCCTAGCATGCTGGCACTTGGAGAACCACAAGTGCCAGCATGCTCGTACATAAGGGGCCCGCTGGCACCTGCAGTCCGCCTGTAAAGAATAGTAATATTGTTCTTTACAGGTGGCCTACAGGTCCCAGCAAGCCTGCCCCAGCATGCTGGCACTTGGAGAACCACAAGTGCCAGCATGCCCGGACATAAATGGCCTGCTGGCACCTGTTGCCCACCTGTAAAGAAAGTATTAAATTAAAAACACCACACAGTCTTAAAAAATAAGTTTTATTGCACAGGGTCTTTCACCTGGGGGCGGCGGCCTTTAAGCTATTTTGCATGGCCGCCGCTTCCCCAGGGCTTCAGGCGTCTTCACCTGGGGGGGCACCACCTCCCCAGGGCTTCCAGCGTCTTCCTCTGAAGTCTTCACCTGGGAGGCGGCGGCCTTAAAGCTCTTTTGCATGGCCGCCGCCTTCCCCAGGGCTTCCAGCGTCTTCACCTGGAGGGCGGCGGCTTGTAAGCTCTTTTGCATAGCCGCCGCCCATCCAGGACTTCTGGCGTCTTCAACCTTCAGGAGCTCTTCCCCGCTGCTCCTCCTCCGCCGTCGGACTGACAGCCGTATAAGTCACCCAGAGGGGGGCGGAGCGATGATGCGGCGAGCCGTGATTGGCTCGCGGCGGCCATCTTCAATTTCAAAAATGACGCTGAGGCGCCATTTTTGAAATGGGTTACCGCTCCGCTGCTCAAACTCTGCACCGCCGCCCGTACTCACGCCGCTCGCCGCAACCAAGCCGCCCGCACCTCCGCCGCGCCCACAACAGTGATTGACAGCGGATCCATTGACGGATCCGCTGCCCAATCACTGTGGCCTGACTGACAGGGGACGTGCTCTTGAAAGCGGCACCACTAATGGTGCCGCTTTCCCATGATTTTTCAATGGGCTTTTAATGCCCATTGCTAGGCCCTGCCGGCGCCCGCGCCCGTCCCCCACTCTCATACTTTTTCCTATCTGACAGGGAGGCACCACGATCAGTGCCTCCCAAACACTTTACACAGGACTGGGATGATTAGGATAATATAAAGCAAATACTTACTTATGACATAGAATATGTGTCATAAGTATCTTCTTTATATTATTCTAATCAGTAATGACAGGGGAGGCACTGCCTCCCCTGACTGCACGTCCCTGTATTAGGGCCTCTATGGGGAGTCGTAAATGACTCTTGGCAATATCTGCAGCTGCCAGGCACGGCTGTTTCTACCCAATTTGGCTCCCAGTGTGAGATTTAAAAATGTGCTCCTCCCCCACCACTGACAAATTTGCACGCGCCTTTGGCACACTCCTGACAAGGGTCTGTGGCCTCTCTAAGATGGGCTTGGTCTCTCAAAAA
The DNA here is from genome assembly GCF_028390025.1 of Pseudophryne corroboree. Taxonomy (NCBI): domain Eukaryota; kingdom Metazoa; phylum Chordata; class Amphibia; order Anura; family Myobatrachidae; genus Pseudophryne; species Pseudophryne corroboree. The sequence continues at coordinate 128,081,382 of NC_086455.1, forward strand.
TGGGCGTGGTATTGCCTGAAAAGACCACCTTGCACCCCAGGTTTTGACCCTGCACCAACATATGACGGCCACCACAATGAATTAAATTCCACCATATTAAGCCCCACACAGTAATGCACCCTGCACCATATTATGCCACACACCGCAATGTCCTTGATACATTATGCCGTACAGTAAAGCTTCTAATTACTTTTTAATTCCCTGCTCGTTGGGTGTCATGCTGGTTGCCAGGGGTTCAATGCTCTGGGATCCATGCTAGTTACCAGGGGTTTCATGCTATGGGACGGGTGTCATGATCGTTGCCAGGGCTGTGTAATGCTAGTTGCCAGGGCTGTGTAGTGCTCGTTGTCAGGGGTGTGTACAATGCCCACCAGGCCAGCCCCCATCTCTCTCCTCCTCCTCCCGCCCGTTGCTCCTGGTGCTCCGCAAAAGCGTCATTACGCAAAACTCCGCCCCCTGAGAGGAGTACTAATGATAGGTAGGCACACCAAGGGCCACCAAAAGTGCTGCGGCGGGTGCCCTGTGCGACGGCACGCCTCGCCCGCCGCACGAAACAGCACTGCTGCCAGGACAATTATCGTACAGATATGGATTCATCCAACATCATTATCTATATGTATGATTTTGGACAGATTATATTAGATTTTTCGTATGGACTGGGTGGAATCTTCCCTGCAGAAGGCAAGATACACAATACCCTTTTTTTTTTTTTGAAACACAGGAAAGCTATATCTCCTTTTTCTCTAAACTGATTCAGAGACGAATCAGAAAATGCTTTTGTGCCACAACATGGTATAAGAATCATATATTATAGATATATATTTATAAATGATCCTCCTATGGTCTTAACTTTTTAAAATATTTGCATAATATTTGTGGAGATGTACTGTCCCCACCATGCCGTGTCATACTATGTTTTAAATTGTACTGTTGAGACTTATGGGTATATTCAATTAAAGTCGGATCCATTCCGACATTCATTTGTGATCCCCGATCCCATGTGTTACCGCACAATCGCGGATCCATTTTCGGGCTACCCCAAAAAATGGAAGCCTCCCGCAGCTTCCAGGCGAGTAAGCAAGTATGATGCACAGTAGTCTCTGAAACAATGCCAGAGTCTACTGCTCTATATAGAGGAGGCAGCAGACACAGACCTCACACGGGCCCCCTCCGCTGTTAAACCGCCCCTAATTCCACTGTATACATTAATAAACATTTAAAATAATTGCTCATTTGGGGCATGGCCTGGGCAGCAATGGAGGAAACTAGCCCTGTGCTCTCCAGCCATTATATTATGTTTCTACATCCTGTAGACAGCGGGGTCCTCCCTGCATTGCTCTCTCCTACTCTGGCTGTTGGTTTTAGGCTATGGACCTACACGTAACAATTCGGGGGCTGTGTCTCCCTCCTCTGCCCTGGAGTCTGTGTTGCGGCCTCTAACCTGTGGCCGACATTACCCCCACTTCATGTCGCTCCTCTGCAGATTCACTTCCGCTCCCGCCACTGGTGTGGCTAATTGTCCTCTCCTTCATAAGGCTTGCTGCTTTCTGGGAACCTCCTGCTGCTGGGCTGTGGTTGAGTAGGTCAGGGCTCCTGGGCAGAGCCGGCCTTAGGCATAGGCAAACTAGGCCAATGCCTAGGGCATTTGGTATGCTTAGGGGCACCAGCAGCTTCTGCTGATTAAAATGATATGCAGCATGCCTATATTCTGTGTGTGACTGCGGCTGTATCTGCATATGAAATGCTATGTTGCAGTGTATTCCTGGAAATCACTGTAATGTAGCATTTCATATGCAGATACAGCCGCAGTCGCACACAGAATATAGGTATGCTGCATATCATTTTAATCAGCAGAAGCTGCTTGTGCGTCCTAGCCACATAGTAATGCAAATAAGATGCATTTCCGTAAACAAAAGGCGCCCGACGTTAGCAGAGCTGCCAGCTGACTCATGCCAGGCATCTCCTGCAGAACTAGCGGCGGTTCTAGAGGGCAACAGCCAAAATCTTGCCTAGGGCATCATATTGGTTAGGGCCGGCTCTGCTCCTGGGACCTGTACTGCTCCTGGATAGAAGTTCCTTTCTCTCCCCTGCTGTCATCTTTGCATTGTATATCCCCTGGAAAATCTGCTACTGTCATGAGTCCATATTGCTGTGACTTGTAGTGTATTATTATTTTCCTCTGCTATTATCTCTGCATTGTTTGCTCTTTCTATCCAATTCACTGTGACCTTGTGCATCTCCTATTTATACCTTCAGTCTCCTCCTATCCTGTGGATTTTTGATATTACCTGCTCTGTTTATTTGGTCACCCCAGTCTCCGGTTCAGTGCTACCCTGTAGAGTCCTGTTCTCAATACTTACCTTCTACATGCTGGTTGCTTTTCCTCTCGTTTGGCCAGCTGACTCTCTTCATCTCTATCTTCAGTTTAGTGTGACCCTGTGCATCTCATGGCTATACCTCCAGTCTTCTGTTCAGGACTACCCTGTGGAACTTTTGTATTACCATGCATTGGCTGTCTCTTCTGAATATACTATTAAACATCTTCTTCAAGCAATTTACAACTCGCAAAAAAGAATGACTGTTTGGATAGCAGAGATGTCACTGACTTTGTCCATTTTTTGCCAAAATATGCAGGAGATGGAGAATGGGCCTGCGGAGCGTGAGCATGGTCTCCCTGTCCTTGAGAAGCACAGTGTCTCTGTCCCTTAATGACAGAGACCCCAGATTCTCAGTTGGTGACATATCAGCCCAGGCTTCTGGACAGGGCACTGCACTGATGTCATGGAGGGGGCAAGATCTCGAGCACCAGTAAGTGCAGCACTGCCCAAAGTGTACTCAGGACCCTCCAGGGAGCTGCACAGACTACATGGTGCCTGCTTAGAATATCTAAAGCACACTCCGGCTGGTGCAGCCGCAGATATCCTGGCTACATGGTGGCGTTCTAGGCACCCTACTAGCCAGATGCAGGGACCGTGGGGCAAAAACCGTGCCACCCAGAGAGCCCTGCACGGCACACCTCATCCAATGCACAGCCTTGTTCATTATGCTTGTATTTCACTCTTCACTTGTTTCAGTCCACTACGTTCCATGTCACAACTGTCTGGCTTACAGATATAAAACTGGGCACTGAACACTTTGGACTTTTTGTTCTGTATGTTGCAAGTGCTTTCAAAAATGTACACTAAACATCGGATGTTAAAGTGCAGCTCTGTGGAAAAGAGCAGCTGCTGTAATATTACATTGTTGTATACACGTGCTTTTTGTGTTGGGGCACAGGAGAGCATGATCCATATAAGGGAGCTCCTGAAAAAATTATTCACACATTTCTCAAATTCCTAAAAGTTTCATTCCTCTGTTTAGACACAACAAGAAGCCACTGCGGCAGACTCACTGCTAGTCTAACCCTAATTTATTATTTAAGAAAAAGATTTAAAAAATGAAGAAAAAAAAAAATCCTTAGCAAATTAATTGAATGCTTCATGTGGTAGGATTAAAGGGATGGAGGATAAGTGTCCTTGGCAGCCGGCTGATGGGAAGTAGGTGACGCCACGTATCTCCTGCACTCTACAGGCAGAGTGCTTTGTGGGACGAGGATGAGGAACCCATTCCAGCCCATGAAAATACAGAGGACATTGATGCTCTTGTATTGTACACTGTGGGTAGATTAAAGAAAAGTTGGTTCAACAGCAAAATATACGGACATCAGCCACGACTATGTTATTATTATTACATGGGAGGGATGTTTGCATCTTGATGATAAATCTCTATAATGTTTGTGACCACACACATGCAGAGACATTACTAGCAGTCACAGAAGATCTGTCTATCATGGATGACACACAAAGGAGATTGATCAAACTGTCCCCAGCATCTACATGTTCTTCCCTTATAGCCAGAGAACTCCCGTCCTGTGAGCACAAGAAGGAGAACACAGGACAGTGAGGATCACCTTTTCGGCCTTTGTTTTGTGACTCTATCCGCTTCCTGTCTATTGCAGCTACTTCAGCCTTTAAGGACATGTACTGCTTTCTGATCTCCTGCAGTGTATCCTCCAGGAACTCCATCTTCTCTGTGCCAGACATATTATCCAGTTCATCTAAGAGTTATAACAGAAATAAAGAGTTACATCACCAGGACAACACCTGCCCTCCACAATAAATATTCCATTATTTAATATTTGCACACGGAGCTCTAATGAAAGTGATAATGATCATCGGAGGTAACGGAATCATCATCTTGTGGAGTAAGCAGGACAGCCATAAGAATGATACAGCTACAAAGTCACCTGCTAATGGCTAGGGCTCAACAGTCCACAGACAGTCTAAAGGCTGATCTCTATTTCCTCAGCTGCTGCAGCTGCAATTGCTGCGGATATCCAGAATTTTACTTTTTTGCTGAACACCACTAACGTGGGGTCATTGGGGCTTGGGATGGTAATGTGTGTGACCTTTAGGCTTCTCTCACCCTCAGCCCCACTCGTGTCATAATACCTCTCGACAGTGTTTAGGGCAACAGGAGGGCATATCAAGCAGTCTTGAGGAGGATATGAATCAGCTGGGCAGTGGTCTTCACACCTGAAACACCTCCCTGGTTTAAGGAAGTATGTGGTAGCCATAGTAGCTCATAGCTGATCACTAAAGAGCATGCATTCATCTCTCATTACAGCACACACACTGATCTGTGGATGGCTACGTGGCTATAGTGTCCCTGATATCAGTAGATACAAGTCACAGCAATGGTGATCTTTCCTCTCACCGGGACAGCAGAGAATTGCTGGCATCTGTCTTTTCAGCCAGTGTAGCCAAGAAACAAACCCCTCCACAGCGACCTACACACCGGTATCAGCATCCTATGTCTCACACTGCTCTGAGGATTGCAGCACTTTGCTCTCACTAGAGCACAGCATGGAGCTTTCCATCATCACACCGCAAACCCGGGTCCGACCCTTTCACACTACACTTTCAACCCGGGTTATTGCATGGTTGGCCTTTTAACTCAACCCGGGTCAGCAATTAAAACACCATGGATGTCATTTTAAATGGACTTTTTTTGGCTCAGAAAGATGAGGTGTCAGAGGGGACAAAAGGAGAGGGTGGGGACAGCTCAGAGCATTGCAGGAATCATGGCTGACAGAGCTATGTTTTTATATACAATTGCATCTTTAACTGTTCCAGTAACTTACCTCCCAACTGTCCCATCTTTTTTGGGACTGTCCCGCTGTCCCACCCCTGGGCTGCAGTGTCCCACGGTGGGGGTGGGGGGTGGGGTAGTTGGGAGGCTCCTGTCACTGCTGCTGCACATGCACAGGTGACAGAGGGAGAGGGGGATGGGCATGCCCCCTCAGTGATGGTACAAGGGGGGGGTGACTCACGATTGGGGCTCTGTCACGAGGCCACGCCCCTTTCATATAGGTCACACACCCTTTTTGGGCACACTTAGCGCGCGCCAAGGTCCCTCTTTGTACTTTTAATAAGTTGGGAGGTATGCAGTAAGCTGCCTAGCAATCTCTACCTCACCCCTAATTCTTAATAGCTCTAATGCTCTCTGTTCTCTGTGTAGCAGGACTCAGGCTGCTGACATCAAGGCACACAGAGAACAGCCAATCAGCACGTTTACATGAATGCAGGGTTGAATAACCCGGGTTGGACACTTTAGAGTGCACATTGACCCGGGTCCAACCCTTGTTTAACACTGCGGGTTGAAATCAGGGCCGGTTCAAGGGCGCAGAGCGCCCCGGGCAGGAAAGGGGCGTGGCCTAATACAGGGGGCGTGGTGAGTCACGCCCCCTGTACATTGAAAGCGCCGCTTGAATGCTGAGCGGTGCGCGATGACGTCATCGCGCACCGCACAGCAAAAGGTCCTCTCCACGAAGAGAAACTAGACGCTATGCGTCTAGTTCCCTTCGTGGAGAGGACCTTTGCTGTGCGGTGCGCGATGACGTCATCGCGCGCCGCTCAGCAGTTACTCTCCACGAAGGGAAACTAGACGCATAGCGTCTAGTTCCCTTCACAGGAGGCGCCGAGGACGGGGACGGCAGCGGGGGCGGACGGGGGACACAGCGGGCAGCAGTGGCGGATCTTGCCACGGTGCGGCGCCCTCCGGATGGCGCCAGCGCCCTCCGGAAGGCGGCGCCCCGGGCAAAAGTCCTGCTTGCCCGTGGCAAGAACCGCCACTGGTTGAAATGCAGGTTTACTTGACCCGGGATATTCAAAAGTGGTGTTTTTAGACTGCACCTCAACCCGGGTCGGCAATATTCCGGGATATATTTGCGGTGTGAAAGGGGTATTGCTCAGCCAAATACAGAGTCTTCCTGCCCCCCCAAAGACGAACCGTGAATTTGAAATGCATCACTTACTGAGCTGCAGTGTCCACTTGTACACCCTTGGTGTAGAGTGCTGGTGCTTCTTTCTATGCTTGTCTCTTCTTACTTGTTTTATATGCGGAGATGTGACTGTGGTTGGTGATCTCATCATCTCTTGTGGCTTAGGAACATGTATGTGCTTACCAGGAGCACACTTACTGGGGGTATCCAGAGCAGAAAGGTTTTCTCTGTTGCTGCTTTGACCTGAAAATATAATAAATCCACAAATGACCAGTTAATGAGGAAACACAATCATTAATAAGTTGTTAGTAAATAAAGATTCCCAATAGTGGCATTACATGTTTATGGCCATACATTAGACTGGCTGGAACATGAGCGTCTCACCTATTCCGTTCTTTTCACCCTTAGATGAAGCGCTCATTCGCTTTAGTTCACGCTTCTGTTTCTTTGCCAGTGTCCCAAGGTTGCTCTCACTGATCCGTTTATGGCCTAATAAGGGATGAAATAGAGAAAACCAAGTCTTAGAATAAAATACTACCCCAGCTGAGAGCAATCAAGAGATGGGGACAAAACGGACTCATGTCCATATAACAGCGTCATGTTGTACAGAAGAGACTTGTATAGCCGTATGGTGGACCAATTCTATTGGTGAGAGACCATCTATATCTTCCATTTGCATGTTTTTTAATGTTGAATAAAACGGTGTTACACTATTGGAGTTTGATTTCTCTTTCCGGGTGTACCACGCTGATGAGGAGACCTGACAAGGAGAAATTCTGACGGGCTATACCTCAGTTCTACAAAAAGTGTGTCTGTCTACCAATTTAAGGTAGACCAATCATTCTGGTACGGGAGATTTGAAATTTTCCTAGCAGTGAAATGCTTAATAAGAAGATGGTATACACTATGTATGTTCTTTTTTTCTTTTCTTTCATGAGCGCTCATGAACTCAAATGGTGATTTTCTTGCGACTGGATTTTATAATAGGTAATGAGAAATTGACAAACGTGTTAAACCACTTAACTGGCATGCTCAGATAACAGGTGGCCGCAGTCCCCCAATGTTTAACAAGGAGATCAGGATGTGCATAATATAATAAATATTTTAACATACTTTTTCGACTATATTAAATTAAGGGGGAAAAAATTGAAAAAAATATTTTTGTGAACGGTTTAAGAGAAAAATAGTCAATTAAGTGGTTAAACAGATCAGACCTAAAATGTCAATCCCCTAAGGGTGAGGAACGGAGCATGAAACTAAGCACAGCGGGAACCTGCCATGTAAACTAGATTAGGAGTACATGGTTCATTACTGGTCTATTACTGTATGTCACCACATTTACTGTAAGGGACAAAGATCCCTTTACTATAAATAATGCATATTATAAGGCGCCTAAGATTTTGGTGAGCTGTTTAAAAGGAGTCTGCCTCCAGTCTTCTATGCTTTACTATGGACATAAAAATCATTGTCATTTTGCCTTGGTATTGTTACACCTTAATGGTGTGGACAGAGTATAACGTTCATGTGAGTAAGACTCACGAGGGCTATTGGAAGAAACAAAATAGCTGTAACATACAGCTTGAGGCCAACACGGGGCACACTAGAACAGGTGTGCTGGTCTGCCAGTACAATCCAATGGTGATTATGGTCTGGCTGCAGACCTTACTCTTCATTTACAGTCTTATATGAAAGTTATACTCTGTCCAGGCCATTTGGGTGTAACAATACCAATGCTAAATGACAATGATAGAGGGTTAAGGGAGGATGGATACAAAAACCCCTTCGGTGTGTACAGTATGTATGGAGATAACATTCAACTGGTCATACAGGTTATTTGGATGCTGCACAAGGGGTCTCCACCAGGACGTATATACACAGTGTTATATATTTTACAAAAGGGAAATCAAACACCTAACTATGGTGCCATTACATGAGATGCACTCTCATCACATTGCCGAATGTACTCTTTAGTAATCATCACAATACCTTTTAATCCATTTGATAAGGCGGCATTACCAGGCACGCTGGTTGTCATATGTTTACTGGAGGCCTTGCCCTCACCACTTGGAGTCTTGGATAAAACACAATCCTCATCAGACTGGAGAGTGGTCTTTACTTGAGGCCTCGATTTCTGCTTCTCTTTCATCTTCCTTTCGCTATCCTTTTTCATTTTCATCTTTATATTTAAAAGTACAAGAACTTAGAAATCAATATTGAGAGACTGCAACATAAATCACATTGATAAGCTCTCTCATATAAGTATGGTGCTCCTGCCAAGCAGCTACCAACTGTAATATTTCAAACACATGACAGTTTGGTGCTCCAGCCAATCGGCTCCTTCCAGTCAAGGTTTGAAAAAATACAGTTGAGAGCTGATTGGCTGCAGCACCATTTACCATATGCAACTAGTTTTAAATAGCTAATACGCATTAATAAATGGTCCCCTGAATATATAAATTCACTGTGTGGAAAGGGAGGATACTCACCAGACCTCAAATCGGCAGCAATTTATTGTGGTCACTTCATGTTACAGAGCAGTTGACGTTTTCGGACCAAATAAGGACCTTTTTGAGGCCAAACAGCCATATATCATATCTAGCAATCAGATAACAAAGTTTCCATTAGTGTGGGGGTGTGGAAGGGATTCAATTACCCATGATCAAACATTGAATGAAAAAAAAGTCAGTTCTTAACAATTTTTCCAAACTTATACATATATAAAAAAAAAATTGTTACAAAAGCTATCCTATTAAATCGTCCGTCAAAAAAAAAGACCCTGCCGGAGAAATGAGGAGTCTCCCGCAACTTGCGGCACAGTAGGCAAATATGCTTCATTTGGCAGTATATTAAATATAGAAAGAATACTGAAGAGCTACATGAACAAAAGAAAATTCTTAAGAGGAGCTCACTAAAAAAAGGCCTGCAAAATGTTATAGAATAGTAATATCTGTAAAACATCAAAGGGCAGAAATAAATGTTAAGAGCTACAGTTGCACAGGAAGAGAGAACTAAGCTAGACCCCTTTCTTTTCATTTTTTATTTATTAATATTTAAAAAAATACTTAAAAATAAACATTAATGGCCAAATGTAATAGAGTGAGAGTTTCAAAAAGTGAGAGATTTGGTAAGGTTTTGCAGGTTTTTTTTAAAAGTGGCAATCATTTACATAGCAAGATCAACCTGGTTTCGCAGTGTGAATGATTGCCACTTTAAAAAAAACAAACTGAAAAACCTTACCAAATCTCTCACTTTCTGAAAGTCTCACTCTATTACATTTGGCCCCCAATGTCTGAATAAATACAGTGCTTCCGGAATGTATTCACAGCGCTTCACTTTTTCCACATTTTGTTAAGTTACAGCCTTATTCCAAAATGGAATAAATTAATTTTACCCTTAAAATTCTACACACAATACCCCATAATGAGAACGTGAAAAAAAGTTTTTTTGTGATTTTTGCATATTTATTAAATATAAAAAAACGAAGAAATCGCATGTACATAAATATTCACAGCCTTTGCTCAATACTTTGTTGACGCATCTTTGGCAGCAATTACAGCCTTTTTGAATATGATGCCACAAGCTTGGCACACCTATCTTTGGGCAGTTTCGCCCATTCCTCTTTGCAGCACCTCTCAAGCTCCACAAGGTTGGATGGGAAGCGTCGGTGCACAGCCATTTTCAGATCTCTCCAGAGAAGTTCAATTGGATTCAAGTCTGGGTTCTGGCTGGGCCGCTCAAGCACATTCACAGAGTTGCCCTGAAGCCACTCCTTTGATATCTTGGCCGTGTGCTTAGGGTCGCCCGAGTCTGAGGTCAGGAGCGCTCTGGAGAAGGTTTTCATCCAGGATGTCTCTGTACATTGCTACATTCATCTTTCCCTCTATCCTGACTAGTCTCACAGTTCCGGCCGCTGAAAAACATCCCCACAGCATGATGCTGCCCCCACCATGCTTCACTGTAGGGATGGTATTGGCCTGGTGATGAGCGGTGCCTGGTTTCCTCCAAACATAATGCCTGGCATTCACACCAAAAAGAGTTCAATCTTTGTCTCATCAGTCCACAGTATTTTGTTTCTCATGGTCTGAGAGTCCTTCAGGTGCATTTTGGCAAACTCCAGGTGGGCTGCCATGTGCTTTTTACTGAGGAGTGGCTTCCATCATCTATCTCTATGACTCTATCATACATGCCTGATTTGTGGATTGCTGCAGAGAGGGTTGTCCTTCTGGAAGGATTTCCTCTCTCCACAGAGGAATGCTGTAGCTCTGACAGAGTCACCATCGGGTTCTGACTAGGGCCATTCTCCCCAAATTATTCAGTTTAGACGGCCGGCCAGCTTTAGGAAGAGACCTGGTGGTTTCGATCTTCTTCGATTTACGGTTGATGGAGGCCACTGTGCTAATTGGGATGTTCAAAGCAGCAGATATTTTTCTGTACCCTTCCCCAGATTTGACAATCCTGTCTCGGAGGTCTACAGACAATTCCTTTGACTTTATGCTTGGTTTGTGCTCAGACATGCACTATCAAGTGTGGTACCTTATATAGACAGGTGTGTGCCTTTCCAAATCATGTCTAATCAACTGAATTTACCACAGGCGGACTCCAATTAAGCTGTAGGAACATCTCAAGGATGATCAGTGGAAACAGGATGCATCTGAGCTCAATTTTAAGCTTAATGGCAAAGGCTGTGAATACTTATGTACATGTGATTTCATAGTTTTTTATTTTTAATAAATCTGCAAAAAAAAATCACAATGTTTTTTTTTCATGTTGTCATTGTGGAGTATTGGGTGTAGAATTTTGAGGGGAAAACTGAATTTATTCCATATTGGAATAAGGCTGTAACACAAAATGCGGAAATAGTGAAGCGCTGTGAATACTTTCCGAATGCACTGTATATTTAACAAGTTGAAAGATAATATTTTACTTTAATACACACAAAAAATCAGCTTTAGAAATCCTGTGAAATAACTTTGTTGTCACATATTTTCTTTTTGGATTTTTGCAACAAAATAAAAACTCTGAATTACATAGAAAAGGACAAAACAGATTTGCCAAGGGATAAGATAGTCTACTGAAAACATTCACAGTTCCACTCTTGTATCTATAATGGCTCCAGTGTGTGGTGTCCAGGGGGCCCCACACTGCACTCATGTTTAATTACTTACCTTTCCATAGTCCCATGTCGGTGCTGCAGCTGCAACAAAAATCACCGGGCAAAATGGCCACCGCCATGCACAGTAGTGATTAATCGCCTGAACATGGTACGCCAGCTTATACATTAAAAGATTAAAAAACCAATGACCGGGGCGTGGCCTGGAGGCTGTTGGAGCAGGCTGTGTTTCTGAGAGCTCTCAGGGATCTGGGAGTTTTCCACATAAAAGTACAATCTCCACGCAAGAGATCACAGCCCAAAACACCTGGACTACCTTCCTGGAGTGTGGGAGCAGGTGGCGAGGATGAGCTGCGGAATCGGGGAGCCGGTTTCTTGGCTCCCGCGGATTGCGGCCTACTCGTCGCCCAGAAGCCGGGGCCTAAATTACACACTGTCCCCCGGCCGGGAGGACGGCCTGCCCAGGACGAGAGACGGACCTGCCGTGACCCTGTTACCTGCGGAGGCGTCGCTGAACACTGCACCAGGACCCTGACCGGCTGGTTGGGGGGACAGGAGTCCGGACGGCTGCAGAAAAGCTCACCTCGGAGCGCGAACGGCGGCCATCTTGGAAACAGAGGAGAGGGGAGACGAAGCGGCGGTGGCCCGGAGAAAGCGCCTGGCGGCCCCCAGAGGTGAGAGACTTGCAGCGGCAGCTTCAAGGAGGTGGCTGCATGTATCCCCCACAGGCAGTGATACCACCCATAAAAATCGCGGGCCCGGCCGGAGTTCCCCCCCTGCTTGCTGGGCTGACAGTACTCAGCCAATTTCAAAGGAGTACCCCCCTCATTTAATTAAGAGCCGGAGATAGCGGGTGCCCACCCGGAGAGTCGGATTCCCCTGGAGCGGAGGAAGGGGCCCCCCCTGCGGGCACGATCTGCGCTACCGACGACCCGCAGTTGGTGGTCGATCCAGTGAGCTCCGGCCCTCTGCGAGTCTGCCCGCTGCTGTGGGTGGCTCGTTGGACGGAACGGGTGAGCGGCGCAGACCGCAGCGTTTGGCAGACATCCAAAACTAACCCTTTTGTTCTTGGGTCGCATCATTCAGCCGTTTGATCCCGTCTCTTGTGGCTGGGCAGCACTCCGGGATCTGCACCTGGCCTCATCAAAAGTGCCTCCTTGCTACAGGGTAATAGATCCCCATAGAGGTCCCTGGGCCTGATCCTGCCCCTACATATTGTGTGGCCTATCCCTGAGTGGACTCGGGCTACTTGGGGCGCGGGACTAAAGTTCCCCCCAATGCTATATATGCTCATAGAGGAGGATGGCTAGTCATATAGCCTTGCCAGCCCTGCTCATGCCACTGTAAATCGAACAGTATCTCCTACCCATGCCAATATCTACGTGACATCTTGGTGACCCTTGAGACAGAGGAGCCTCCAATCCTTCTATAATTTACGAGAGTGGAATTGCCGCACTAGCCTTTCCTGGCCTCAGTATGCCGTCCAGACGCAGCAAGCCGTCAAAGCCCGCGCAACAGCTGTCATTTTTTAAGTCATCCCCGAGGATGTCAGGTCCTAAAACCACTGGGTCCTCTGCAGCGGAGAAGGTTCCACAAACCCCCCCCCTCCCTGGAGGTACCTCCTCACTCCTCCATAGCTGCTACAAGCCTGGACAAAATTGGAGATGGAGATGCCCTGACCGTGGGCACTATGAAACTACTCCTGTCACGCTTTAAAGAGGACGTAGCAGCGGAGTTCCGTACCACATTAACGGCGTGTCAACAATCCATAGATGACTTAGGTGGACGTACAGACCATCTGGAAACCAAAATGGAGGAGGTCGTGGGATCCCATAACAGCTTGTTGGACTCCCATGATGCCTTGGAAGCAGAGGTGAAACTTCTACGGGACAAGGTCACAGAGCTGGAGGACAGGTCGCGTCGTAGTAATCTCAAATTACGCGGAGTCCCCGAATCTGTGTCACACAGCAGTTTACACGACTATGCAGTGGCCCTATTTAAAGCTCTATTACCACAATCCCCTGCGGCAGACTTCCTTATAGACCGAATACACAGATTGCCAAAGGCTAGGGCGGCCCCAGGAGATGCGCCTAGGGACGTCCTAATGAATATGCACTACTTTCACGTTAAAGAGGCCCTACTGAAGGCATCCAGACCGACGTCAGACAAATCTTCAGCCCTTCAAGGTCTTCAACTCTTCGGAGACTTGTCCGCAGCCACTCTCTACAAACGGCGCTCCTTTAATCCCGTTACAACAGCTCTTAGGAAGGCGGATATCCCTTATCGCTGGGGATTCCCCACCAAGCTGCTAATTCACCGGGATGGCTCCACTGTCTCTATCTCAACCGCAGATGAAGGAGCAAAATTTCTTAAATCTTGGAACATTGCGGATCCTGCAGTAGACTCCTCACCCCGTCGACTTCAGCAGGACTGGTCCTCGGTGAAGTGAGGTGGCCTGCGGAGGTTCGGATAACCTCTACAGATGCTATCTTTCTAAAGGTTGAAGTCTCTGGTGACTCCTTTATTATAAATGTTGGAGTTTGATAAGTAGGATGAGTCGCAGGAGAGACTTTAACGATACTTCTAAGTATAGAGTCTGTTTTTGTACTATGTTTCCAGGTTGAATCGTTTATGCTATGCAATATCTGCTCTTTATTGGTTATTTACATATAAGTGTTTTTATATGCCCTGACATCACCAGGATGTCCACGTGTTTAGTATAGGTTATAGTAATAAGTATGGCAACGGGTAGGTGCTTTGCCACTAACCCCCCCTTTAGCCTACACAGCCGCCATTTTATGGCGACTGGTTATGATCTCAAGGGAGATCAATTTAGTTTAGTTCTTTTAATTATTTCTTTTTTGTCTGTCTTCCTTTCCCCGGACATGTTCCCCCTCCCCTATCAGGTATGTCAGTTTAAGCACGGAAAATGGTCAACGGAATTAACAGCTCTATTTGCAAAGGACTATGGTTAACATAGTCTCTATTAATGCCAAAGGGCTGAACTCCCCTCAAAAACGAAGAGTAGCCTTGAACTCTTTTTATAAGCTCAAGGCTCATGTAGTAGCAGTGCAAGAGACTCACTTCCAGAGCCACAACCCCCCCTCCTTCACTAATTCACGTTTCCCCCACTGCTATATGGCAAACGGACCTACTAAGAAGGCAGGCGTGGCTCTTCTTATAGCACAGCACTGCCCGTTTGTTCTGTCTAATAAATATGAGGATCCAGACGGGAGATACCTAATTTTAGTAGGCAAACTGGATAATGTTGAGACCACTTTAGTCTCTTGTTATGCACCCAACACCAAACAAATCCCATTTCTTAGAACCTTCTGTAGATTTCTCAAGGAACGCACTAAGGGAGCCCTTTTGATCCTAGGAGACTTCAATATGGTACTGGACCCCGTAATAGACCGCTCCCGTCCGACCTGGGCCCTTCGCAGCAGCCAGCCCCAGGATCCCTCAGGCAAATTCAGCCAATTGCTGGCTGAGTATGCGCTGTACGATGTCTGGAGGGCTAAACACCCGACAGAACGAGATTACACTTTCTATTCTCACGTACACAGTTCATACTCACGAATAGACTTAGTATTAGCCGATAGATGGACATTAGCAGCGGTCAGCAAGATAGATATATTACCTATGTCTTGGTCCGACCACTCCCCACTTATTATTGCCTGGGACGTCAGTAAGAGGGCAGTCCCACACGGCCCCTGGAGAATGGGCCAACATTTACTGGCACATCCAGAGGCATATCAGGCCATCCAGCAATCGCTGGACTCATATTTGACTACTAACCACCCAGGGGACACATCTGTCTTCACCCATTGGTGTTCTTTGAAAGCAGTGATCAGAGGTTCTGCAATTCAAATTGCATCTAGACTTAAACGGGAAAATAGGAAAAGACATGAATCAGCTGAAAGAGAAGCTGCAAGGTTAGAGGCAGCACATAAAATCAACCCCGATAACAAATCTCTTTTTAAGCAACTTCTTATCGCTCGAGATAAAGTGAACACTTTTGCCTTAACCGAAGTCCACCGCAACCTGAGGCGATTAAACCAAAATTATTATAGGCTTGGCAATAGAGCGGGACGGCTATTGGCGCGTAAATTGAGAGGACGTAGGGCCAAGGAACGCATACATGCTATTCATACGTCCTCAGGAGTCAAAGTGACAGACCCGATTGAGATAGCAAATGCATTCGCAGATTATTATTCGCAGTTGTATAACCTCGCAGATGACCCTGGCACACCTCAGCCCACGTTAACAGATATCACTGGTTTTTTGAGCGGGCTATCGCTGCCCACTATAGATTCCCAAACCCGTGAATTCCTGAGCGCTCCCTGGCGGCTCGACAAAGTCGAAGCAGCCATAGATCTATGCCCGGCAAATAAAGCCCCCGGTCCTGATGGCTACCCTTCCAACTTCTACAAAACATTTAAATCAACCTTTGCCCCACTCCTAACGTCAGTCTATAATGAAGCTTCGGACTCCAAGTGCTTTCCGAAGGAAATGATGGAGGCTAGAATAGTTGCCATCCCCAAACCAGGAAAATCCCCTACAGCGGTCCAGAACTACCGCCCAATAGCATTGCTGAACACTGATCTTAAACTATTCGCCAAGATGGTTGCAAATAGGATATCCCCTCTACTGCCAAGTTTGATTAATCCTGATCAGGTGGGTTTTGTTACGGGTAGGCAGGCGTCCGATAACACACGTAGAGTGATTAACTTAATCGACCGTTGCCAAGCCCGGGGCGATCCCCTCTTACTTCTCTCTTTGGATGCAGAAAAAGCATTCGACAGGCTCCATTGGGACTACCTAAAGGCCACCCTGGCCCACTTCGGGTTTGCAGGTAGGATACTTGACTCCATCTTAGCTCTGTACTCCTCACCCTCGGCTACGGTCTTTATTAATGGGTGTAACTCCTCTATATTTAATATTACTAATGGGACCCGTCAGGGATGCCCACTATCGCCCCTTATTTTTGTGCTAGCAGTGGAGCCGCTGGCAGAGAGAATTAGGAAGTTAGACTCAATTGTAGGTCCAGAGATAGGAGGGATGCCACATAAAATTTGTCTCTTTGCGGATGACATTTTAGTGTGTCTCAGTGAGCCTGAAACGTCCCTGCCCCATTAACACTCCCTTCTAGACTCCTATACAGCGGTATCTTATTACAAACGGAACGCTGCTAAGACTGAGGCCCTCCCCTTGAATATTCCGGATAGCACTCTTAGCCGTTTAAAAAATGACTATAAGTACGCGTGGCAACTTAGATCACTTAAATACCTGGGTGTTCATATATCCAGGGGGCGGGACTTAATAGGATGCAACTACGATCCACTATTCCGTGCATTTGAATTAGTAATTAAAGACTGGATGATGCAGGAGGTTTCCTGGGTCAGACGGGTGGCAGCTGCGAAAATGGTCCTCTTACCAAAGTTGATGTATCTCTTTCGTACCATCCCAAGGGCGTTCCCCAAAGATGTCTGTAACAGATTCAACCGTTTATTAACTAATTATATATGGGGGGGCTCTAAACCGAGGATAGCGAAATCCACATTAAGTACGCCTAAATGTGCAGGGGGTGTTGCATATCCAGACTTAGAGAAATACCATACCGCTTGCTTACTAACCCAAGCAAGAGATTGGTGCACTCAGGACAATAAGAAACCATGGGTATCCCTGGAAACGGACGCAATGCACCCCTTCACATTATCAGATTTGTTATGGTTACCCACTAATTTAGTTCCAGCTAGAGTTGCGGAATGCCCAGCAGTACACGCAACCCTGATGGCATGGAAGGAAGCAATTAGGTATCTCCCTCCTGGTACTTTGCCCTCCCCCCAATTGTCCCTCCTCACTATTGCTTTATTGATCCCAGATATGCAACTATCCCATTGGCGATTCCTAGGCCTGATCACGCTTAAAGATATCCTCCAGGATGGCTCACTAGCCCCCTTCTCCCTACTTCAAGACCAGTTTCAGGTTTCCAAACAAGATTTTCATAAATATCTACAAGTGCGGCATTGGCTTCAAAGTTGCTCACCGAGACAAATCCCACATACTGACCTCCCCAAAATAATGATGTCACTTCTAATACCCAGGGGCAACAGGGGAGGCATATCCCGGTGGTACCAGCACCTTGTGACCAAGTCACAACGTGGGGTCTTCCCCGCACAGACTAAATGGGAGAGAGACCTCCCTGCAGTCTTCACCGAAGATGTCTGGAAGGGTATCTTTACTTCCTGCTTTAGAATTTCTAAATGTGTAAACCATTGTGAAATGTACTACAAATTGATTCATAGGGTATATCTAACACCAGTCCGTCTGCATAAGATCTGGCCTGAGACTTCTGCTAGCTGTTGGAGAAATTGTGGGATGGTGGGAGATATTCTACATATATTCTGGTTATGTCCGGCGATTCGGGCGCTCTGGAAAGTAGTGTTTTTACTAATTTCCCACATACTGGGAGAGGTCCTTTTGCCCGACCCCCTTTTGGCACTCTTCCATTATAATGAGAAGGTGATGTCGGGCGGTGATAGATATCTTCTAGGCCATATCCTTATAGCTTCTAAAGCCGCCATCGCCTCTAAATGGAAATCAGCGCTCATCCCCAGTATCTCAATGATAGAAAATAAAGTTCATCAACACTATATCTTTGAAACTGCCGAGGGCAGGTACTCACCTGAGAATACCTCTATATGTAAGAAATGGATCAAATGGTCCCGATACAGGGAGAGTTTAGGTCAGTTAGGCAATCCTAGTGCTTTAATAGATATTCCAGACCTTTCCGTGCTCTGTTCCCCGGCTCATACCGGGAATTAAGTAGCTAAGTGATGTTCACCTCTTGTTTTCTTAAGGTGATACGACTCTACTGTTGTATAAAGATATCCCTGATATGTGTTTTCCTCCCCCTTGTATGTATCTGTTTTGTTTAGTATTTGTCCCCATACCCACATCCAGATCTTGTTTACCTATCTAAAAATCTATGTATATGTAATCTGTATGATAACCCAATAAAAATTCAATATTAAAAAAAAAACAATGACCTTGAACCAGGTAAGTGAAATTTTCCCAGGGTTAATTATGCAAAACTTAGCGTTTACTCAAACCCAGCGTTACACTAGCAGTGTGGTTCAAGTGCTTAGTGACTTAGATTGGTTTAGCAATTTAGACACACTTCTCTCTTTGAACAGCTTTCCATAAGATGATATCATTCATTACATCTTTTTCAGTACGTTCCTAGATTATAGCACTCGTACAACTGGAATGAGTAAATGGAAAGACACATTTCCTAATTTATCTGCGGATTCTCTTCTCAAAGCTTTAAAAATATACATCCAAGATATCATCTGCCAATTTATGTGGAAATGTTTTAAACATTTTCCATAGGGCCTATCTTTCACTTTTAAGACTTTGGGTAATGGGGCTTTCGCCCTCATGCAATTGTTTAAAATATGGTTCTAAGAGGTGGGAGTTACTCCATTGCCTCTGGGATTGCTCAATTATCAAATGTTTTTTGATGAAAGTTGGGGGGTTTACTAATACTCAATTACTTTCTAGTGACCATGGAATGGGCTATATTTGGCATACTCCCACAAGGGTATTAGAGCCTCTATGGGGAGTCGTAAATTACTCTTGGCAATATCTGCAGCTGCCAGGCACGGCTGTTTCTACCCAATTTGGCTCCCAGTGTGAGATTTAAAAATGTGCTCCTCCCCCACCACTGATAAATTTGCACGCGCCTTTGGTGCGCTCCTGACAAGGGTCTGTGGCCTCTCTAAGATGGGCTTGGTCTCTCAAATATGGGCGTGGTATTGCCTGAAAAGACTACGTTGCACCCCAGTTTTTGACCCTGCACCAACATATCACAGCCACCACAGTGAATTAAATTCCACCATATTAAGCCCCACACAGTAATGCACCCTGCACCATATTACGCCACACACCACAATGTCCTTGATACATTATGCCGTACAGTAAAGCTTCTAATTACTTTTTAATTCCCTGCTCGTTGCCAAGGGTTTCAAGCGCTGGGTGTCATGCTGGTTGCCAGGGGTTCAATGCTCTGGGATCCATGCTAGTTGCCAGGGGTTTCATGCTCTGGGATGGGTGTCATGATCGTTGCCAGGGCTGTGTAATGCTAGTTGCCAGGGCTGTGTAATGCTCGTTGCCAGGGGTGTGTACAATGCCCGCCAGGCCAGCCCACATCTCTCTCCTCCTCCTCTGGCCCGTTGCTCCTGGTGCTCTGCAAAAGCGTCATTACGCAAAACTCCGCCCCCTGAGAGGAGTACTAATGATAGGGAGGCGCACCAAGGGCCACCAAAAGTGCCGCGGCGGGTGCCCTGTGCGATGGCATGCCCTGCCTCGCCCGCCGCACGAAACAGCACTGCTGCCAGAACAATTATCGTACAGATATGGATTCATCCAACATCATTATCTATATGTATGTTTTTGGACAGATTATATTAGATTTTTCGTATGGACTGGGTGGAATCTTTCCCGCAGAAGGAAAGATACACAATACCCTTTTTTTGAGACACAGGAAAGCTATATCTCCTTTTTCTCTAAACTGATTCAGAGACTAATCAGAAAATGCTTTTGTGCCACAACATGGTATGAGAATCATATATCTCCTATATATTAGGCCAAATCTGTGACTCTGTGCCTGGCCGTAACGCTGGGTGGAGTCACAGGGCTGGGCGGAGTCACCAGCTTCTGACCAGTGGCAGCACACCACTACCTACACGTTGGTGGACAGCCACACAATCCGGCCACCATCATCAGAGGGAAGCACCACTGGATGGAGGCCCCACCCTGCATGGTACCACACACCCCACCCTATACACCCCCTCCCTTGGTTTCCCCGCTACATATACCCACCCACACCCCTAATGACACCTGCACCAAATCCTCCTTCCCCAACACCTGCCCACTAGCTCCCACTGACACCCGAACCCCCACAGCCTGCTTGCGCAACCTCCCTCCCCAGCTCCAGCCGCTCATATCACACGCTGCACGGCAGCCGCCCGCACCTCGCACCGCCACAGCCTGCCTCCGCAACACCTCCTCCCCTGCTGCCACCTCCAGCCGCCCATATCACACGCTGCACGCGAGCCGCCCGCACCGCCGCAGCCTGACTCCGCAACACCTCCTCCCCTGCTCCCAAATGTAGTATGTGTGTCAGCTGGCATGCTGCCAAGGAGCTACATGCACATGCTGCTCTGCAACGGAGCCGCACATTGCTCTACATGCCGCCCACCATCCCCATGACTACACGCCGCACCTGCCTCCCTCCCAGCCTCCGCTGTCTGCTGCCCCCAAACCCCTCTACTGCATGTGGCTGGGGAGTGCTGGTGATCGGTGCGGGGAGGGGGGCGCTAATGATCGGCGGGGGGGGGGGGGGGAGCGCTGGTGATCGGCCACGGGGGGGGAGTGCTGGTGAGTGGTGTGTGTGTGTGTGTGTGTGTGTGTGTGGGGGGTGCTGGTGATCGGCAGGGGGAGTGCTGGTAATCGGCTGCGGGGGGGGGGTGCTGGTGATCGGTGTGGGGAGGGGGGGTGCTGGTGATCAGGGGGTGGCCGACACAAACACCTGGCCCATCTAGGAGTGGCACTGCAGTGTCAGGCCGGATGGCCCTTCCAAAAAATACTCCCCAAACAGCACATGACGCAAAGAAGAAAAAAATGAGGCGCAATGAGGTAGCTGTGTGACTAAGATAAGTGACCCTAGTGGCCGACACAAACACCTGGCCCATCTAGGAGTGGCACTGCAGTGTCACGCAGGATGGCCCTTCCAAAAAACACTCCCCAAACAACACATGACGCAAAGAAAAATGAAAGAAAACAGAGGTGCAAGATGGAATTGTCCTTGGGCCCTCCCACCCACCCTTATGTTGTATAAACAGGACATGCACACTTTAACCAACCCATCATTTCAGTGACAGGGTCTGCCACACGACTGTGACTGAAATGATGGGTTGGTTTGGACCCCCACCAAAAAAGAAGCAATTAATCTCTCCTTGCACAAACTGGCTCTACAGAGGCAAGATGTCCACCTCATCATCATCCTCCGATTCATCACCGTGTACCATCCCCCTCCTCACA
This sequence comes from Pseudophryne corroboree, assembly GCF_028390025.1. Lineage (NCBI taxonomy): Eukaryota > Metazoa > Chordata > Amphibia > Anura > Myobatrachidae > Pseudophryne > Pseudophryne corroboree. The sequence goes on from NC_086455.1 coordinate 128,102,921, forward strand.
GATTATCAATTCGTCCCCACTGGAATCCACCATCACAGCTCCCTGTGTACTTTGTGGAGGCAATTGCTGCTGGTGAATGTCTCCATGGAGGAATGGATTATAATTCATTTTAATGAACATCATCTTCTCCACATTTTCTGGAAGTAACCTCGTACGCCGATTGCTGACAAGGTGAGCGGCGGCACTAAACACTCTTTCGGAGTACACACTTGTGGGAGGGCAACTTAGGTAGAATAAAGCCAGTTTGTGCAAGGGCCTCCAAATTGCCTCTTTTTCCTGCCAGTATACGTACGGACTGTCTGACGTGCCTACTTGGATGCGGTCACTCATATAATCCTCCACCATTCTTTCAATGGTGAGAGAATCATATGCAGTGACAGTAGACGACATGTCCGTAATCGTTGTCAGGTCCTTCAGTCCGGACCAGACTGCCCTGCATCACCGCCAGCGGGTGGGCTCGGAATTCTGAGCCTTTTCCTCGCACCCCCAGTTGCGGGAGAATGTGAAGGAGGAGATGTTGACAGGTCGCGTTCCGCTTGACTTGACAATTTTCTCACCAGCAGTTCTTTGAACCCCTGCAGACTTGTGTCTGCCGGAAAGAGAGATACAACGTAGGTTTTAAATCTAGGATCGAGCACGGTGGCCAAAATGTAGTGCTCTGATTTCAACAGATTGACCACCCGTGAATCCTTGTTAAGCGAATTAAGGGCTCCATCCACAAGTCCCACATGCCTAGCGGAATCGCTCAGTGTTAACTCCTCCTTCAATGTCTCCAGCTTCTTCTGCAAAAGCCTGATGAGGGGAATGACCTGACTCAGGCTGGCAGTGTCTGAACTGACTTCACGTGTGGCAAGTTCAAAAGGTTGCAGAACCTTGCACAACGTTGAAATCATTCTCCACTGCGCTTGAGACAGGTGCATTCCACCTCCTATATCGTGGTCAGTTGTATAGGCTTGAATGGCCTTTTGCTGCTCCTCCAACCTCTGAAGCATATAGAGGGTTGAATTCCACCTCGTTACCACTTCTTGCTTCAGATGATGGCAGGGCAGGTTCAGGCGTTTTTTGTGTTGCTTCAGTCTTCTGTACGTGGTGCCTGTACGCCGAAAATGTCCCGCAATTCTTCTGGCCACCGACAGCATCTCTTGCACGCCCCTCTCGTTTTTTAAATAATTCTGCACCACCAAATTCAAGGTATGTGCAAAACATGGGACGTGCTGGAATTTGCCCATATTTAATGCACACACAATATTGCTGGCGTTGTCCGATGCCACAAATCCACAGGAGAGTCCAATTGGGGTAAGCCATTCTGCGATGATCTTCCTCAGTTGCCGTAAGAGGTTTTTAGCTGTGTGCGTATTCTGGAAAGCGGTGATACAAAGCGTAGCCTGCCTAGGAAAGAGTTGGCGTTTGCGAGATGCTGCTACTGGTGCCGCCGCTGCTGTTCTTGCGGCGGGAGTCAATACATCTACCCAGTGGGCTGTCACAGTCATATAGTCCTGAGTCTGCCCTGCTCCACTTGTCCACATGTCCGTGGTTAAGTGGACATTGGGTACAACTGCATTTTTTAGGACACTTGTGAGTCTTTTTCTGAGGTCTGTGTACATTTTCGGTATCGCCTGCCTAGAGAAATGGAACCTAGATGGTATTTGGTACCGGGGACACAGTACCTCAATCAAGTCTATAGTTGGCTCTGCAGTAATGATGGATACCGGAACCACGTTTCTCACCGCCCAGGATGCCAAGGCCTCAGTTATCCGCTTTGCAGCAGGATGACTGCTGTGATATTTCATCTTCCTCGCAAAGGACTGTTGGACAGTCAATTGCTTGGTGGAAGTAGTAAAAGTGGTCTTACGACTTCCCCTCTGGGATGACCATCGACTCCAAGCAGCAACAACAGCAGCGCCAGCAGCAGTAGGCGTTACACGCAAGGATGCATCGGAGGAATCCCAGGCAGGAGAGGACTCGTCAGAATTGCCAGTGACATGGCCTGCAGGACTATTGGCATTCCTGGGGAAGGAGGAAATTGACACTGAGGGAGTTGGTGGGGTGGTTTGCGTGAGCTTGGTTACAAGAGGAAGGGATTTACTGGTCAGTGGACTGCTTCCGCTGTCGCCCAAAGTTTTTGAACTTGTCACTGACTTATGATGAATGCGCTGCAGGTGACGTATAAGGGAGGATGTTCCGAGGTGGTTAACGTCCTTACCCCTACTTATTACAGCTTGACAAAGGCAACACACGGCTTGACACCTGTTGTCCGCATTTCTGTTGAAATACTTCCACACCGAAGAGCTGATTTTTTTGGTATTTTCACCAGGCATGTCAATGGCCATATTCCTCCCACGGACAACAGGTGTCTCCCCGGGTGCCTGACTTAAACAAACCACCTCACCATCAGAATCCTCCTTGTCAATTTCCTCCCCAGCGCCAGCAACACCCATATCCTCCTCATCCTGGTGTACTTCAACACTGACATCTTCAATCTGACTATCAGGAACTGGACTGCGGGTGCTCCTTCCAGCACTTGCAGGGGGCGTGCAAATGGTGGAAGGCGCATGCTCTTCACGTCCAGTGTTGGGAAGGTCAGGCATCGCAACCGACACAATTGGACTCTCCTTGTGGATTTGTGATTTCGAAGAACGCAGTTCTTTGCTGTGCTTTTGCCAGCTTAAGTCTTTTCATTTTTCTAGCGAGAGGCTGAGTGCTTCCATCCTCATGTGAAGCTGAACCACTAGCCATGAACATAGGCCAGGGCCTCAGCCGTTCCTTGCCACTCCGTGTGGTAAATGGCATATTGGCAAGTTTACGCTTCTCCGACGACGATTTTATTTTAGATTTTTGAGTCCTTTTTTTACTGATATTTTATGTTTTGGATTTTACATGCTCTGTACTATGACATTGGGCATCGGCCTTGGCAGACGACGTTGATGGAATTTCATCGTCTCGGCCATGACTAGTGGCAGCAGCTTCAGCACGAGGTGGAAGTGGATCTTGATCTTTCCCTATTTTTGGAACCTCAACATTTTTGTTCTCCATATTTTAATAGGCACAACTAAAAGGCACCTCAGGTAAACAATGGAGATGGATACTAGTATACTTATGGATGACGAGTGACTGACGACACAGAGGTAGCTACAGCCGTGGACTACCGTACTGCGTCTGCTAGTATAGAGATGATAATGATATAAAAAATATATATATCACTACTGCAGGTATATATAATATAATGACGGACCTGCTGGACACTGTCAGCAGACTCCTAAACTACTAGTATGAAGAAGATAGAAAAAAAACCCCACCACAGGTAGGTATACAATTATGGACGAGCACTGACGACACAGAGGTAGCTACAGCCGTGGACTACCGCACTGCGTCTGCTAGTATAGAGATGATAATGATATAAAAAATATATATATATCACTACTGCAGGTATATATAATATAATGACGGACCTGCTGGACACTGTCAGCAGACTCCTAAACTACTAGTATGAAGAAGATAGAAAAAAAAACCCCACCACAGGTAGGTATACAATTATGGACGAGCACTGACGACACAGAGGTAGCCACAGCCGTGGACTACCGTACTGCGTCTGCTAGTATAGAGATAATGATATAAAATATATATATATATATATATATATATATATATCACTACTGCAGGTATATATAATATAATGACGGACCTGCTGGACACTGTCAGCAGACTCCTAAACTACTAGTATGAAGAAGATAGAAAAAAAAACCCCACCACAGGTAGGTATACAATTATGGACGAGCACTGACGACACAGAGGTAGCTACAGCCGTGGACTACCGTACTGCGTCTGCTAATATAGAGATGATAAAGATAATAGAGATGAACAAAAAAAAATATAACACTACTGCAGGTAAATATTTATATAATATAATGAATGGCGGACCTGCTGGACACTGTCAGCAGAATGCGTTTATAGAATAAAAAAAAAAACACCACAGGAGTGTTTAACTTTTTCAGGCAGACAATATACTGGTGGTCACTGGTCAGTCACACTGGCAGCAAAAGTGTGCACTGTACTCCTGCTATAACTGCACCCCAGTCTCCCCCACAATTCAGCTGTGTGAGCAGTGAGCACTCAGCACAGTCAGATATACATAGATGATATTATCATGCAGCACACTGAGGCTGAGCACAGATATGGTATGTGACTGTGTATCGTTTTTTTTCAGGCAGAGAACGGATTATATTAAATAATAAATAAAACTGGTGGTGGTCAGTCACTAGTAACTAACTATCAGCAAAACTCTGCACTCTGAGTACTCCTAATGCTCCCCAAAATTACTAAGTAATCAACTCAAGTGTCTCTATCTATTCTAACGGAGAGGACGCCAGCCACGTCCTCTCCCTATCAATCTCAATGCACGTGTGAAAATGGCGGCGACGCGCGGCTCCTTATATAGAATCCGAGTCTCGCGATAGAATACGAGCCTCGCGAGAATCCGACAGCGGGATGATGACGTTCGGGCGCGCTCGGGTTAGCCGAGCAAGGCGGGAAGATCCGAGTCTGCCTCGGACCCGTGTAAAAAGGCTGAAGTTCGGGGGGGTTCGGATTCCAAGGAACCGAACCCGCTCATCTCTAGTGGAAACGAGAGCCCCCTGTCTCGGCAACACACACCCACCCACACCCGACTGACACCCACACCACAGAACCCTCCTTCCGCCAAACCCCCTCACCAGCTACCAAATCCAGCCACTGAGGGGACATGCTGGCCGGGAGCTGCCGTCCGCACGACGGACCAGCACACACCATGTTAACACTGCCCATTGCTGCACATGCAACGCCGCATCAAACTGCAAGGACCCCGCACCTCACTCTACCTCCGTTAGGTGTATCGCCACAACTGCCCCCAGCCCTGCGGGAGACATATATGTTCCAAGCCAGCACCAAACACCCACACCGCGGGACAAGGGACACCAGCGCACATTCCAGATTCTATACACCTAACGCAGCCAGACACTCACAGACAGCCACCTAGAACTATCACTCATCCCCGTATGTGCAGCAATGCCTTATGCCCTAATCCACACTCGCATGTCGCCATCACAAGGGGGGGAACAAGTGCAGCCTCATGGTCCCACACAGCCCTATCACCACAACACTTTACAGCTCCAGCCATCAGCCAGAGACATACCATCGCCTATCAGCACACAAACAGTGCAACCTCTTCTCCCTTACACACACACTCACCCTCCACACTCCTAACAAAACGCACGCACCCTCCCCTGCCCGCTGCATACACAAAACACCTTCCCCACCCTTGCTACACCCCCACCCAACAACAACCCCTCCTGTCCCCATCACCCTCACACCACATGAACAAACACAACCCTCACACACCCAACACTACAAATTATAAACAACCCCTCACCCACACAACCACCTGTCCAAAACCCGCCACACACCGCAAGGCTATCCCACAACCACACTCCAAAAACACCACCCACTCTCCAAATACACCACCCATCCAACACCACCTGCACCACAACACAACCTTCCCCATCTGCCTAATCCAGTCACCCCCCCCCCCCTTACATGCACACACCACAACCCCCACCATCCATCCCATGTGGACCTCCTCCACCCATGCAAACTTCCAACCCCATCCCCCTGCCACCCACAACCACAACTCCACACGCTACACCTCCTGTCACCACCACCATCCCTCACCCCTACCCAAAACATATACAGTCAGCGGCCCCCCTCCACGCACTTGCACAAGCACCATAAAACACTACCCACAGCTTTTTTGTGACCACCACAGCAAACTACGTTGCCCTCCCAAACAACACTCCACCGCGCACATTCCCTTCAACACCCTCCATAATCCAGGCCAACACCGCCCTAAACCTATCACACACCCACCTCCCTCCCTCTACAGCCAACTCATTATCTCAAACCATCAAAACACCAGTTAGCACACAACACTACCCGCATATCCTACAGCCACAAAGATGCAAATCGCAACTCCAACATCTGCCAAACCAACACACCTCAACCCCCAACAAACACCCTAACACCACATCCTCTTCTCCTTACCACACAAAGGAAAAAACCACCCCTCCCCTCCCCCAAACACACCATGCACACACCATGCATGCACCCTCCACACATCCCTGCTCGCACAACACCAGTTCCCCATGTTTGCAAGACCACCACCCACCAACTCCACCTTATCAACCACTAACCCTCACAGCTATAAACACAACCCTTGCACACCCACAACTCCCAACACACAACAAACCCCGCCACTACAATTCAACCACAACACCTCACAAACACATCCATCAACCACCCAAGCCACATACCTAACACCCACCTTCTGAAAAATACACCACCCCCTGCACCTCAACACAACCTTCCACATCCGCCTAGCCTACTCCCCCCCACCCACCCCTCACAGGCACACACCCCAATACCCTACACAACCCCCCCCCCCATGTAGACATCCCTCAGCCATTGCACCTTTGCCCACCCTCCCCCTAACCCCTACACCTCCACCAAGTGGAACACCTCCTCTCCCCTCCCCCAACCCTCACCCCTAGCCCAAAGTATACAGTGACCGGACCACATCCACCGTCCAGCCTCACTCTGGTCACTCACCAACCACAGCATCTTCGGGGCAGCCAGCCAAATCCATGTACACCTTTCCACAACACACTCCACCAACCACAGTCCCTTCACCCCCTCCACAATCCAGCACAAAACCACCCAAAACCTATCACATACATCTGCCCCTACCCGTAAACCACATACACCTCTAACCCCTCCCCCCCCCGACCCCACATCCACCTCCAACAAAAAAAAGAACACTATGAGACTACTATTCTACACCTTGACATTTCTCTGGGGGTTACGGGGGGCGTAGCCCCTTACGACGGTGTGAAGAGCGCCCGTAGGGCGCGATGAATCACCTAGTTATAGATATATATTTATAAATGATCCTCCTATGGTCTTAACTTTTTAAAATATTTGCATAATAGTTGTGGAGATGTACTGTCCCCACCATGCCGTGTCATACTATGTTTTAAATTGTACTGTTGAGACTTAGGGGTATATTCAATTGAAGTCGGATCCATTCCGACATTCATTTGTCGGAATGGATCCGACCTGGGCTATCCAATGGACATCTCAATTCGACTTTAAAAAAAGTCGAATTGAGATGCAGGAGGGGAGACAGGGGGAGAGCCGTGCTACAGCAGCGGCTATATAGCCACTGCTGTAGCGCTGCTCTCCCCCGTCTGCCCGCGGCTCTCCCCCCAGTCCCTCCTCTCACAGCTGCCACTCCCCGTCCCCCCTCTCACAGCCGCCACCACTCAAGGCAGCGTCCACCCGGCTCCAGCAAGCGAGGTCTCGCTTGCTGGAGCCGGGTGGACACTGCTGTGAGCAGTGGCTGTGACATCCTCCAGCGCTGCTCACCCCGTCCCGGCTCTCCCAATCTCACTCGACCTTTTTTTAAAAGTCAAACTGAGATTTGGGGCCAAAACCGACACAAGCACGTAGATCGGCAGCTATTCCGGCGATCCATGTGCTTTTCGCCAAGTTGAATTCATCGACTTGTCGAAAAAATTGGGGTTATATTGAATAGGTCGAATCACGATTCGACCTTAAAAAGTCGAAAACTGCTGTCTTTTCGACAGACGGCAGCTTTCGACTTCAACTGAATATACCCCTTAGGGCGGTATCCAATTAGTCCCGATCCATTTTCTGGCAATAAAAACAGGCGGATATCGCAAATAATGATGGATGGTCATTATCACGGTCATTCATCGCCCGAAAATGGACCTGCGATTGTGCGGTAACACATGGGATCGGGGATCGCAGCTCCGGAAGCCTGGTTATCACGGTTTATGCCTGAGGCACCCAAAGCATAAGCCCCAATAAGTACTGGTATCGGAGGGAGGAGTGCACCGTATCAGGGCTAATAGGATCGCCCCCATCAATCCTATTAGGAGTGTAAAGTGCGGCTGCTAGTAGGATACCCCCCATAATAATAGAATGTCATTCCATAAATATTGTAACAATTTTATATCTATTATAATGCATAGATCACAATAGTTGTTGATATGGTGTTATGGTGATTTACCTATATGTTATGTATTTTTTACTGTTTATATGAGCAATGAATAATGGCTTGTTTGTACATTTTATTTATTGTACATGCAATAATAAAAATAGAGTTAAAAAATACATCCAGTGTCTGAATAAATAGATCTAACAAGCTGCAAGATAATACCTTATTTTACACACACACACACACACACACACACACACACACACACATCAGCTTTATAAAACCTGTTCTGTAACTTTGCTGTTGTCATATATTTTCTTTTTACAACAAAATAAAATTCAGAATTACATAGAAAAAGGACAAAATAGATTTGCCAAGGGATAAGATAGTCCACTGGAAAAACACTCACAATTCCACTCATTGGCATATCTGTAATGGGTGCAGTGTGTTCAGTGCACACGGGCCCCTAGGTCCAGGGGGCTACCCCAAAAAATGGAAGCCTCCCGCAGCTTCCAGGAGAGTAAGCAAGTATGATGCACAGTAGTCTCTGAAACAATGCCAGAGTCTACTGCTCTGTATAGAGGAGGCAGCCGACACAGAGACCTCACACGGGCCCCCTCCGCTGTTAAACCTGCCCTAATTCCACTGTATACATTAATAAACATTTAAAAGATTTGCTTATTTGGGGCATGGCCTGGGCAGCAATGGAGGAAACTAGCCCTGTGCTCTCCAGCCATTATATTATGTTTCTACATCCTGTAGACAGCGGGGTCCTCCCTGCATTGCTCTCTCCTACTCTGGCTGTTGGTTTTAGGCTATGGACCCACACTTAACAATTCGGGGGCTGTGTCTCCCTCCTCTGCCCCAGAGTCTGTGTTGTGGCCTCTTGCCTGTGGCCGGCATTACCCCCACTTCATGGCGCTCCTCTGCAGATTCACTTCCGCTCCCGCCACTGGTGTGGCTAATTGTCCTCTCCTTCATAAGGCTTGCTGCTTCCTGGGAACCTCCTGCTGCTGGGCTGTGGTTGAGTAGGTCAGGGCTCCTGGGACCTGTACTGCTCCTGGATATAAGTTCCTTTATCTCCCCTGCTGTCATCTTTGCATTGTATATCCCCTGGAAAATCTGCTACTGTCATGAGTCCACATTGCTGTGACTTGTAGTGTATTATTATTCTCCTCTGCTATTATCTCTGCATTGTTTGCTCTTTCTATCCAGTTCACTGTGACCTTGTGCATCTCCTACCTATACCTTCAGTCTCCTGTTTAGGGCTATCCTGTGGATTTTTGATATTACTTGCTCTGTTTATTTGGTCACCCCAGTCTCCGGTTCAGTGCTACCCTGTAGAGTCCTGTTCTCAATACTTACCTTCTACATGCTGGTTTCTTTTGACTCGTTTGGCCAGCTGACTCTCTTCATCTCCGTCTTCAGTTTAGTGTGACCCTGTGCATCTCATGGCTATACCTCCAGTCTTCTGTTCAGGACTACCCTGTGGAACTTTTGTATTACCATGCATTGGCTGTCTCTTCTGAATATACTATTAAACATCTTCTTCAAGCAATTTACAACTCGCAAAAAAGAATGACGGTTTGGATAGCAGAGATGTCACTGACTTTGTCCATTTTTTTGTCAAAATATGCAGGAGATGGAGAATGGGCCTGCGGAGCGTGAGCATGGTCTCCCTGTCCTTGAGAAGCACAGTGTCTCTGTCCCTTAATGACAGAGACCCCAGATTCTCAGTTGGTGACATATCAGCCCAGGCTTCTGGACAGGGCACTGCACTGATGTCATGGAGGGGGCAGGATCTCCAGCACCAGTAAGTGTACTCAGGACCCTCCAGGGAGCTGCACAGACTACATGGTGCCTGCTTAGAATATCTAAAGCACACTCCGGCTGGTTCAGCCGCAGATATCCTGGCTACATGGTGGCGTTCTAGGCACCCTACTAGCCAGATGCAAGGACCGTGGGGCAGCAGCTGTGCCACCCAGAGAGCCCTGCATGACGGCACACCTCATCCACTCCTAGTTACAGCCTTGTTCATTATGCTTGTATTTCACTCTTTTTACTTTTTTCAGTCCACTACGTTCCATGTCACAACTGTCTGGCTTACAGATATAAAACTGGCCACTGAACACATTGGATTTTTTTGTTCTGTATGTTGCAAGTGCTTTGAATAATGTACACTAAATATCGGATGTTAAAGTGCAGCTCTGGAAAAGTGCAGCTGCTGTGACATTACATTGTTGTATACACATGCTTTTTGTGTTGAGAGCATATTCCATATAAGGGAGCTCCTGAAAAATAAGATTTTAAACTTACCGGTAAATCTTTTTCTCCTAGTCTGTAGAGGATGCTGGGGACTCCGTAAGGATCATGGGGTATAAACGGGCTCCGCAGGAGACATGGGCACTCTAAAGACTTTAGATGGGTGTGCACTGGCTCTTCCCTCTATGCCCCTCCTCCAGACCTCAGTTAAAGAACTGTGCCCAGAGGAGACGGACAGTACGAGGAAAGGATTTTTGTTATTCTAAGGGCAAGATACATACCAGCCCACACCATCCACACCGTACAACATGGAATATACGAACCAGTTAACAGTATGAAACAAAACAGCATCAGCCAGAGACTGATCAAAACTGTAACATAACCCTTATGTAATCAATAACTATATACAAGCCTTGCAGAATTTAGTCCGCACTGGGACGGGCGCCCAGCATCCTCTACGGACTAGGAGAAAAAGATTTACCGGTAGGTTTAAAATCTTATTTTCTCTTACGTCCTAGAGGATGCTGGGGACTCCGTAAGGACCATGGGTTTTATACCAAAGCTCCAGACCGGGCGGGAGAGTGTGGATGACTCTGCAGCACAGATTGAGCAAACATGAGGTCCTCATCAGCCAAGGTATCAAACTTAAAGAATTTAGCAAAAGTGTTTGAACCCGACCAAGTAGCTGCTCGGCAAAGTTGTAATGCCGAGACACCTCGGGCAGCCGCCCAAGTAGAACCCACCTTCCTAGTGGAATGGGCCTTTACCGAATTTGGTAACGGCAATCCAACCGTAGAATGAGCCTGCTGAATCGTGTTACAGATCCAGCTGGCAATAGTCTGCTTAGAAGCAGGAGCGCCAACCTTGTTGGCTGCATACAGGACAAGCAGAGCCTCTGTTTTCCTAACCCGAGCCGTCCTCGCTACATAAACTTTTAAGGCCCTGACTACATCGAGAGACTTGGAATCCTCCAAGTCACCCGTAGCCACAGGCACCACAATAGGTTGGTTCATATGAAACCACCTTAGGCAGAAATTTAGGACGAGTCCTCAACTCTGCTCTATCCACATGGAAAATCAGATAGGGGCTTTTGTGAGACAAAGCCGCCAATTCGGACACCCGCCTCGCAGATGCCAAGGCTAACAACATGACCACTTTCCAAGTGAGAAATCTTATTAACTCAACTGTTTGAAGAGGTTCAAACCAGTGTGACTTAAAGAACTGTAACACCACGTTAAGGTCCCATGGTGCCACTGGGGGCACAAAAGGAGGCTGGATGTGCAGCACTCCCTTTACAAAAGTCTGGACTTCTGGGAGAGAAGCCAATTCTTTCTGAAGAATATTGACAGGGCTGAAATCTGCACCTTAATGGAGCCTAACTTTACGCCCATATCCACTCCTGTCTGCAGAAAGTGGAGAAAACGGCCCAGGTGGAAATCTTCCATAGGAGCATTCTTGGTTTCACACCAAGATACATATTTCCTCCAGATACGGTGATGATGCTTCGCCGTCACCTCCTTCCTAGCTTTTATCAGAGTAGGGATGACTTCCCCCGGAATACCTTTCCTAGCTAGGATTTGGCGTTCAACCGCCATGCCGTCAAACATAACCGCGGTAAGTCTTGGAACACGCAGGGCCCCTGCTGCTACAGGTCCTCCCTGGGAGGAAGAGGCCACGGATCTTCTGTGAGCATTTCCTGAAGATCTGAATACCAGGCCCCTCGAGGCCAATCCGGAACAATGAGTATTGTCTGGACTCTTTTTCTTCTTATGATTCTCAGTATTTTTGAGATAAGTTGAAGAGGAGGGAATACATAGACCGACGGAAACACCCAGGGTGTCACCAGGGCGTCTACCGCTACAGCCTGAGGGTCCCTTGACCTGGAACAATACCTGCAAAGTTTCTTGTTGAGGCGCGACGCCATCATGTCTGTTTGAGGAAGCCCCCAACGACTTGTTATCTCTGCAAAAACTTCTTGATGAAGACCCCACTCTCCTGGATGGAGATCGTGTCTGAGGAAGTCTGCTTCCCAGTTGTCCACTCCCGGAATGAAGAATGCTGACAGCGCGCTTACGTGATTTTCCGCCCAGCGAAGAATCCTGGTGGCTTCCGCCATTGCCACTCTGCTCCTTGTCCCACCTTGGCAGTTTACATGAGCCACTGCTGTGACGTTGTCTGATTGAATCAGAACAGGTAGGCCGCGAAGAAGAGTCTCCGTTTGTCGTAGGCCGTTGTATATGGCCCTTAATTCCAGCACGTTGATGTGTAGACAAGCCTCCTGGCTTGACCACAGTCCCTGAAAATTTCTTCCTTGTGTGACTGCTCCCCATCCTCGGAGGCTCGCGTTCGTGGTTACCAGAACCCAGTCCTGAATGCCGAACCTGCGACCCTCTAGAAGGTGAGCACTCTGCAGCCACCACAGGAGAGACACCCTGGCCCTGGGGGACAGGCTTATTTTCTGATGTATTTGTAGATGGGACCCCGACCACTTGTCCAGAAGGTCCCACTGAAATGTCCTCGCATGGAACCTGCTGAAGGGGATGGCCTTGTAGGCCGCCACCATCTTTCCCAGTACTCGAGTGCATTGATGAACTGACCCTCTTTTTGGCTTTAACAGGTCTCTGACCATGCTCTAGAGTTCCTGGGCCTTTTCCGTTGGGAGAAAAACCCTCTTCTTTTCCGTGTCCAGAATCATGCCTAAAAATTATAGCCGAGTCGTTGGAATCAACTGCGACTTTGGCAGATTTAGGATCCAGCCGTGTTGCTGCAGCACTCTCAGGGAGAGTGACACGCTTTTCAGCAACTGATATCTCGATCTCGCTTTTATCAGGAGATTGTCCAAGTATGGGATAATTGTGACTCCTTGTCTGCGTAGGAGCACCATCATTTCCGCCATTACCTTGGTGAAAATCCTCGGGGCCGTGGACAGCCCAAACGGCAACGTCTGAAACTGGTAATGACAGTCCTGTACAGCGAATCTCAGGTACGCCTGATGAGGATAAATGGGGACATGAAGGTATGCATCCTTTATGTCTAGTGACACCATAAAATCCCCCCCTTCCAGGCTGGAGATCACTGCCCAGAGAGATTCCATCTTGAATTTGAACCTTTTTAGATACAGGTTTAGGGATTTTAGATTCAGAATGGGTCTGACCGAGCCATCCGGTTTCGGGACCACAAATAGGGTTGAATAGTACCCTTTCCCCTGTTGTATTAGGGGAACCTTGATAATCACCTGCTGTCGACACAGCTTTTGTATTGCAGCTAAAACTATTTCCCTCTCTGGGGGAGAAGCTGGCAAAGCAGACTTGAAAAATCGTCGAGGAGACACTTCTTCGAATTCCAGTTTGTAGCCTTGGGATACAATTTCTATCGCCCAAGGATCCAAATCTGACAGAACCCAGACCTGGCTGAAGAGTCGAAGACGTGCCCCCACGGCGCTGACTCCTGCAGTGGAGCCCCAACGTCATGCGGTGGATTTTGTAGAAGCCGGGGAGGACTTCTGTTCCTGGGAACCAGCCGTAGCAGGCATTCTTTTCCCTCTACCCTTACCTGTGGCGAGGAAGGAAGAGCCCCGAACCCTTCTGGACTTATGCGACCGAAAGGACTGCATCTGATATTGAGGTGTTTTCTTTTGCTGTGGGGGAACATAAGGCAAAAAAGAAGATTTACCCGCGGTAGCTGTGGAAACCAGGTCCGCGAGGCCCTCCCCAAATAAAACCTCACCCTTGTAAGGCAAAGTTTCCATATGTCTCTTTGAATCGGAATCACCCGTCCATTGGCGGGTCCACAGGGCTTGCCTAGCAGAAATTGCCATGGCATTGGCTCTTGAACCCAACAGCCCAACGTCTCTCGCAGCATCTCTCATATATAACGCTGCGTCTTTATTATGACCCAAGGTCAATAAAATGCTATCCTTACCTAGGGTGTCAATGTCAGATGACAAGTTATCTGCCCATGCTGCTATTGCGCTACATACCCATGCCGACGCTTCTGCCGGTCTGAGCAAGGCACCCGTATGTGTATAAATTGATTTTAAGGTAGTCTCCTGTCTGCGATCAGCAGGATCCTTGAGGGCTGCCGTGTCTGGAGACGGTAGTGCCACCTTTTTGGACAAGCGCGTTAAAGCCTTGTCCACCCTGGGCGAGGATTCCCCCCGTAACCTGTCCTGTGCGGGGAAAGGATACGCCATAAAAATTCTCTTGGGAATCTGCAGTTTCTTGTCCGGAGTTTCCCAAGCTTTTTCAAATAAAGCGTTCAGCTCATGAGATGGGGGAAAGGTTACCTCAGGTTTCTTCTCCTTAAACATGCATACCCTCGTGTCAGGCACCGAGGGGTCCTCTGTGATATGCAAAAAATCTTTTATTGCAATAATCATATAATGAATACTTTTGGCCACCCTTGGGTGTAACCTCGCATGATCGTAGTCGACACTGGAGTCAGAATCCGTGTCGGTATCAGTGTCTGCTACCTGGGAAAGGGGACGTTTATGACAGCCCGAAGGGCCTTGTGACACAGTCAAAGCCATGGATTGACTCCCTGCTTTTTCTCTGGACTCTGCCTTGTCCAATCTTTTATGTAATAAAGACACATTTGCATTTAAAACAATCCACATATCCAACCAATCAGGTGTCGGCGTCGCCGACGGAGACACCACAATCATCCTCCTCCTTAGACGAGCCTTCCGCTTCAGACATGTCGACACACACGTACTGACAACCCCACACACACTGGGATATACAATTATGGGGACAGCCCCCCAATAAGGCCCTTTGGAGAGACAGAGAGAGAGAGAATGCCAGCACCCACCCAGCGCCACTGGACACTGGAATAAAATTCCAGACTGTACAGAGCTCTTTTATAGAATAAATAATACACACTGCGCCAATTAAATGTGCCCCCCCCCCTCTTTTTTGCCCTCTGTACTTGCTCAGCAGGGGAGAGTCCAGAGAGCAGCTTCTCTGCAGCTTGCTGTGGAGAAAAATGGCGCTGGTTAGTGCTGGAGGATCAAGATCTGCCCCCCAACGGCGGGCTTCGGTCCCGCTCAAATTCTTTATACTGGCGGGGTTTTTTCAATATACTGCCTCCGCAGTATCTAATATATTAGCCAGTGTCCCTTGAGGTTAATATTGCTGCCCAGGGCGCCCCCCCTGCGCCCTGCACCCGTACAATGCCTTCTGTGTGTGTATGTGTGGGAGCAATGGCACGCAGCGTTACCGCTGCGCGGTACCTCAGTGAAGATCTGAAGTCTTCTGCCACCTGTGAAGTCTTCTTTCTTCTTATACTCACCGGCTTCTATCTTCCGGCTCTGTGAGGAGGACGGCGGCGCAGCTCCGGGACGAACAGCGAGGACGAAACCTGTGTTCCGACCCTCTGGAGCAGTGGCGGATCTTGCCACGGGCAAGCAGGACTTTTGCCCGGGGCGCCGCCTTCCGGAGGGCGCCGGCGCCATCCCGAGGGCGCCGCACCATGGCAAGATCCTCCACTGTCAGTGTGCGCCCCCGCTGTGCCCCCCCTCCCGCTGTGAGAAGGGAACCAGACGCTAAGCGTCTGGTTTCCCTTCGTGGCGCTGGTCCTCCCCCGCTCTGAAGGGAATCAGACGCTAAGCGTCTAGTTTCCCTTCATGGAGAGGACCTTTGGTGTGCGGTGCGCGATGACGTCATCGCGCACCGCACAGCATTGTGGCATAGACGCTAGGGGTCATAATTGACCTCTAGCGCTTATGCTGTGCTATGGGAGAGACGTCATGACTGACGTCTCTCCCATAGATCCGAGGAGAAGAGCGGCGCCGGTCTGCAGGGTCTGGAAACAGGAGCGGGGTACAGTAAGTATACTTTTTTTTTTCTTTTCTTTTTCCCCCCAGCGGCGCTACAAATGGGGGGCGTGACTGACCACGCCCCCATGTTAAGCCACGTCCCTAAATTTTGCCCGGGGCGCCGAAAGGGCAAGAACCGGCCCTGCTCTGGAGCTAATGGTGTCCAGTAGCCTAAGAAGCAGAGCCTATCAGTTAAGTAGGTCTGCTTCTCTCCCCTCAGTCCCACGATGCAGGGAGCCTGTTACCAGCAGTGCTCCCTGAAAATAAAAAACCTAACAAAAGTCTTTTTCAGAGAAACTCAGTAGAGCTCCCCTGCAGTGCATCCAGTCTCCTCTGGGCACAGGATCTAACTGAGGTCTGGAGGAGGGGCATAGAGGGAGGAGCCAGTGCACACCCATCTAAAGTCTTTAGAGTGCCCATGTCTCCTGCGGAGCCCATCTATACCCCATGGTCCTTACGGAGTCCCCAGCATCCTCTAGGACGTAAGAGAAATATTATTCACACATTTCTCAAATTCCTAAAAATGTAATTCCTCTGTTTAGATAAAACAAGAAGCCACTGCGGCAGACTCACTGCTAGTCTAACCCTAATTTATTATTTAAGAAAAAGATTAAAAAAATGAAGAAAAGTAAAAAAAAAAAATTTCTTTAGCAAATTAATTGAGTGCTTCATGAGGTAGGATTAAAGGGATGGAGGATAAGTGTCCATGGCAGGCGGCTGATGGGAAGTAGGTGACGCCACGTATCTCCTGCACTCTACAGGCAGTGTGCTTTGTGGGACGAGGATGAGGAACCCATTCCAGCCCATGAAGATGCAGAGGACATTGATGCTCTGGTATTGTACACTGTGGGTAGATTAAAGAAAAGTTAGTTCAACAGCAAAATATACAGAAATTAGCCACGACTGTTATTATTATTACATGGGAGGGATGTCTGCATCTTGATGACAAATCTCTATAATGTTTGTGACCACACACATGCAGAGACATTACTAGCAGTCACAGAAGATCTGTCTATCATGGATGACACACAAAGGAGATTGATCAAACTGTCCCCAGCATCTACATGTTCTTCCCTTATAGCCAGAGAACTCCCGTCCTGTGAGCACAAGAAGGAGAACACAGGACAGTGAGGCTCACCTTTTCGGCCTTTGTTTTGTGACTCTATCCGCTTCCTGTCTATTGCAGCTACTTCAGCCTTTAAGGACATGTACTGCTTTCTGATCTCCTGCAGTGTATCCTCGAGGAACTCAATCTTCTCTGTGCCAGACATATTATCCAGTTCATCTAAGAGTTATAACAGAAATAAAGCGTTACATCACCAGGACAGCACCTGCCCTCCACAATACATATTCCATTATTTAATATTTGCACACGGAGCTCTAATGAAAGTGATAATGATCATCGGAGGTAACGGAATCATCATCTTGTGGAGTAAGCAGGACAGCCATAAGAATGATACAGCTACAAAGTCACCTGCTAATGGCTAGGGCTCAACAGGCCAAGGACAGTCTGAGGCTGATCTCTATTTCCTCAGCTGCTGCAGCTGCAATTGCTGCGGATATCCAGAATTTTACTTTTTTGCTGAACACCACTAACGTGGGGTCATTGGGGCTTGGGATGGTAATGTGTGTGACCTTTAGGCTTCTCTCACCCTCTCTCGTGTCATAATACCTCTCGACAGTGTTTAGGGAATAGGAGGGCATATCAAGCAGTCTTGAGGAGGCTATGAATCAGCTGGGCAGTGGTCTTCACACCTGAAACACCTCCCTGGTTAAGGAAGTATGGGGTAGCCATAGTAGCTCATAGCTGATCACTAAAGAGCATGCATTCATCTCTCATTACAGCACACACACTGATCTGTGGATGGCTACGTGGTTATAGTGTCCCTGATATCAGTAGATACAAGTCACAGCAATGGTGATCTTTCCTCTCACCGGGACAGCAGAGAATTGCTGGCATCTGTCTTTTCAGCCAGTGTAGCCAAGAAACAAACCCTCCACAGCGACCTACACACCGGTATCAGCATCCTATGTCTCACACTGCTCTGAGGATTGCAGCACTTTGCTCTCACTAGAGCACAGCATGGAGCTTTCTATCATCACACCGCAAACCCGGGTCCGACCCTTTCACACTACACTTTCAACCCGGGTTATTGCATGGTTGGCCTTTTAACTCAACCCGGGTCAGCAATTAAAACACCATGGATGTCATTTTAAATGGACTTTTTTTGGCTCAGAAAGATGAGGTGTCAGAGGGGACAAAAGGAGAGGGTGGGGACAGCTCAGAGCATTGCAGGAATCATGGCTGGCAGAGCTATGTTTTTATATACAATTGCATCTTTAACTGTTCCAGTAACTTACCTCCCAACTGTCCCGTCTTTTTTGGGACTGTCCCACCCCTGGGCTGCAGTGTCCCACGGTGGGGGGTGGGGTAGTTGGGAGGCTCCTGTCACTGCTGCTACACATGCACAGGTGACAGAGGGAGAGGGGGATGGGCATGCCCCCTCAGTGATAGTACAAGGGGGGGTGACTCACGATTGAGGCTCTGTCACGAGGCCACGCCCCTTTCATATAGGTCACACACCCTTTTTGGGCACACTTAGCGCGCGCCAAGGTCCCTCTTTGTACTTTTAATAAGTTGGGAGGTATGCAGTAAGCTGCCTAGCAATCTCTGCCTCACCTCTAATTCTTAATAGCTCTAATGCTCTCTGTGTAGCAGGACTCAGGCTGCTGACATCAAGGCACACAAAGAACAGCCAATCAGCACATTTATATGAATGCAGGGATGAATAACCCGGGTTGGACACTTTAGAGTGCACATTGACCCGGGTCCAACCCTTGTTTAACACTGCGGGTTGAAATGCAGGGTTACTCGACCCGGGATATTCAAAAGTGTTATTTTTAGACTGCACCTCAACCCGGGTCGGCAATATTCCGGGATATATTTGCGGTGTGAAAGGGGTATTGCTCAGCCAAATACAGAGTCTTCCTGCCCCCCCCAAAGACGAACCATGAATTTGAAATGCATCACTTACTGAGCTGCAGTGTCCACTTGTACACCCTTGGTGTAGAGTGCTGGTGCTTCTTTCTATGCTTGTCTCTTCTTACTTGTTTTATATGCGGAGATGTGACTGTGGTTGGTGATCGCATCATCTCTTGTGGCTTAGGAACACGTATGTGCTTATCAGGAGCACACTTACTGGGGGTGTCCAGAGCAGAAAGCTTTTCACTGTCACTGCTTTGACCTAAAAATATAATAAATCCACAAATGACCAGTTAATGAGGAAACACAATCATTAATAAGTTGTTAGTAAATAAAGATTCCCAATAGTGGTATTACATGTTGATGTCAATACATTAGACTGGCTGAAACGTGAGCGTCTCACCTATTCCATTCTTTTCACCCTTAGATGAAGCGCTCATTCGCTTTGGTGCGCGCTTCGGTTTCTTTGCCAGTGTCCCAAGGTTGTTCTCACTGATCCGTTTATGGCCTAATAAGGGATGAAACAGAGAAAACCAAGTCTTAGAATAAAATACTACCCCAGCTGAGAGCAATCAAGAGATGGGGACAAAACGGACTCCTGTCCATATAACAGCGTCATGTTGTACAGAAGAGACTTGTATAGAAATGTCCTGCTGAGCATTCTTTGTTACACAACTCCATACGGATTATACTATACTCTGATCTCATATTGAGAGCGTGTACTGCCTTATGTACTATCTTAAAAGAAAGATCACACTCAAACTTCTCCCAGGGCAACATGCACAATAAGGACTTCACAAATAGTGGTGCCCAGAGACTAAAACAAGTGGGGCCAAGGGTGATGTCCAAATATCAGTATGTAGTTGGCACAAACTCTTTACTGCTATTGTCATCAGCAAAAATGCAGTCACCACCAGGGCTAGCACGCAGACAGACGGACTGGCACCTCCATGCCACCCACTGGGCACAAGTGCTAGCAGAAGCACATCAGTATGTGAAAGGACAATGGGGGAGACATCTGTATGTGGGGCAAAAATGATACAATGACTGCCATGTGCGAGTGCTCACAAGTATGTGTGGGTCACAGTATGATTACATGCACTGAGTAACTGTGGGGGAACAGAATAAGTCTAATCTCTTTACAGAACTGCGAGCATTATAATTATTTCCTATTACGCACAGGCCTGGACAGATGTAAGTATTAAGCAATATAATGAATGATACCTATTTATGATAAAAAGCTCTATGGAGCATATACAGGAATTATGGGTCTAATCTCTCGCATATACAATGACCCAGTCACTGTAGTTTCTATATAGCTGGGCTGTAAGGATATGTCCATTAGCCGCCTGAGCCTTGCTTGTACTTAGCGGAATAGGTGACCACTCCCGTGTCTGGGACATAAAACCAATAAAGGGGCAACTAATACTTTCAGGTAATTCTGCATGAAACATAGCTCCTTATACACCATCACATTTCACCACAAAGCACTTGTTCCCTATTGGTGCTACAGTAACTATGGCCTGTATTACAGGTGTTTACCTTTATCTTTGTGAGATTCTTCTGTCACACTGTCCACTTCGATGGTTATGTCACTCTCATTCTTTATGCTGTGAGACTCATCATGACTGAGCGCAAGGGGAGAAGTCACAGAGTAACTCTGAGGCGGAACAGTAGGGGGCAGTGTGGGTACAAGTATGGTCTGTGTGTCCATCTCCGCTACCATGACCTCTACCTTGTCCTGTTTGTCACCATCATCCAAATCAACTTCATGACAAACCAGAGTATCTGGTCCAATCACGGGCATTATATGCTCCGGTTCTTCTTTACAGGATACCCTAGGGATACCATTCAGTGTCAAGTCATATTCGTCAGCTCTAGTGTTCTGCATGTGTTCTAGCTCAGAGGTTAAGGAGAGCATGTCCTCATTTACATTCTGCATCTGCTCTTCCTCAACTATGTTGAAAGGCTCTGAAGTCTCACTGAACACAACAGGTTTCTCTTCTGCCGTAATGACCGGCAGTCCTAGCTCACACTCTGCACGCAACTTTTTCTCTGGAGGGGTCTGTTTTGGTGGTTTCCTCTTGCGACTTTTCTTCTCCTTCATTGGTGGAACACTTGGAAGATCCACTTCCATAGGAGCAAAGAGTAACTCCTTAGTCTGTAATGAAGCAAATACTACAAAGTCTAATGCCTCGGGTTCTTCTTTAGGTTCCACCAAATTATATTCTTGAGGTACTGGCAGAATTTGTGTATTCTCTAGAGTAGGTTCTTTTGTTTTTCTTCTCCTTCCCTTAGACTTTGGCATATTATCGGCCTCTTTTACATCTACGATTAGTTCTGTTTGCTTCCCATCAATTGGAACAATTTGTTCACTTTTTTCCACTTCTTGATGTAAGGTCTGAGCTGGCTTTACCAGGCTGTATTCCTGATCTTTAGGAGCAGAAACAACTCGCGCCATTTCTTGCTCAGATATTGCAGAATCTACAATCCGAAAAAAGATCAAAATACAACTAGGACAGCAGCAATACTACCACTGAGAACATATGGCTTTAATAAGACAAAAAGGAACATAAGGCTAAAGATGGAAGTCGTCCGTGCCACACAAGAAATACAGATTTGAACATATATCACAGGATAGACTGGATTTTATAATAGGTAATGAGAAATTGACAAACGTGTTAAACCACTTAACTGGCATGCTCAGATAACAGGTGGCCGCAGTCCCCCAATGTTTAAAAAGTAGATCCAGATGTGCATAATATAATAAATATTTTAACATACTTTTTCGACTATATTAAATTAAGGGGGGAAAAAAGAAAAAAATATTTTTGTGAACGGTTTAAGAGAAAAATAGTCAATTAAGTGGTTAAACAGATCAGACCTAAAATGTCAATCCCCTAATGGTGAGGAACGGAGCATGAAACTAAGCACAGCAGGAACCTGCCATGTAAACTAGATTAGGAGTACATGGTTCATTACTGGTCTATTATGTCACCACATTTACTGTAAGGGACAAAGATCCCTTTACTATAAATAATGCATATTATAAGGCGCCTAAGATTTTGGTGAGCTGTTTAAAAGGAGTCTGCCTCCAGTCTTCTATACTTTACTATGGACATAAAAATCATTGTCATTTAGCCTTGGTATTGTTACACCTCAATGGTGTGGACAGAGCAGGGCCGTAACTACATGTGTGCCAAGGGGGCTTGGCACACAGCGCAGTTGCCCTGGGGGCGCAACGGCCAGCGGCATGTAATGAGTCAAATTGACTCATTACATGCCGCCTCTGTGTGCGCCGCGCTGGAGGAGAGAGACCAGCGCCAGGTTCAAGGAGGAGGAGGGAGGGGGAGCAGGGAGCCGCAGCAGCGCTATTTGATTGGTAGTAAGCGCCGCTGCAGCATCCCCCTCTCCTTCTGTATTGGCTACCCAGCGCTGCTATGGATGCTGGGATGCGGTTCCTTCATCCCAGCATCCACAGCAGCGCCAGGCAACCAATACAGAAGGAGAGGGGGATGCTGCAGTGGCGCTATCTACCAATCAAATAGCGCTGCTGCGGCTCCCTGCTCCCCCTCCCTCCTTCTCACCTCACACAGCCTGCACCGAGAGGGAGCTGCACGAGGAGCCTGTCAGCGGGGAGAAGGTAAGTATGTCTCTCTCAGGGGGACACCGTCTGCCGCAATGTGTAAAAAGGGGTCCTGGCTGCCGCAATGTATAAAAAGGGGGTCTGGCTGCCGCAATGTGTAAAAATGGGGGCCTGGCTGCCGCAATGTGTAAAAAGGGGGCCTGGCTGCCACAATGTGTAAAATGGGGTCCTGGCTGCCGCAGTGTGTAAAATGGGGTCCTGGCTGCCGCAATGTGTAAAAAGGGTGCCTGGCTGCCACAATGTATAAAAAGGGGGCCTGGCTGCCGCAATGTGTAGAGAGGGGGACTGGTGCCGTAATGTGTAAAAAGGGGGGGCCCTGGCTGCCGCAATGTGTAAAATGGGGTCCTGGCTGCCGCAATGTGTAAAAAGGGTGCCTGGCTGCCGCAATGTGTAAAGAGGGGGCCTGGCTGCCGCAATGTGTAAAGAGGGGGCCTGGCTGCCGCAATGTGTAAAGAGGGGGCCTGGCTGCCGCAATGTGTAAAGAGGGGGACTGGCTGCCGTAATGTGTAAAAAGGGGGACGCTGTCTGCTGTAATGTATAAAAGGGGCTCTACCTGGTGTAGTGGCGCTACTGTGCAGCGTAATTTGAATAATGTAGACTACTGTGCACCGTAGTATGAATTGCTGTTATTTTGTGGCCACGCCCCTTCCCCGTGAAGCCACGCCACTGCACTGCCCCTGTCTTACATGGGGGGGGGGGGCACTGTCGTTTCTTGCACACAGCGCTAAAATGGCTAGTTACGGCACTGGGACAGAGTATAACGTTCATGTGAGTAAGACTCACGAGGGCTATTGGAAGAAACAAAATAGCTGTAACATACAGCTTGAGGCCAACAGGGGGCACACTAGAACAGGTGTGCTGGTCTGCCAGTACAATCCAATGGTGAGTAAGGTCTGGCTGCAGACCTTACTCACCTTTTACAGTCTTATATGAAAGTTATACTTTGTCCAGGCCATTTGCGTGTAACAATACTAAGGCTAAATGACAATGATAGAGGGTTAAGGGAGGATGGATACAAAAAACCCCTTAGGTGTGTACAGTATGTATGGAGATAACATTCAACTGGTCATACAGGTCGTTTGGATGCTGCACAAGGGGTCTCCACCAGGACGTATATACACAGTGTTATATATTTTACAAAAGGGAAATCAAACACCTAACTATGGTGCCATTACATGAGATGCACTGTCATCACATTGCCGAATGTACTCTTTAGTAATCATCACAATACCTTTTAATCCATTTGATAAGGCGGCATTACCAGGCACGCTGGTTGTCATATGTTTACTGGAGGCCTTGCCCTCACCACTTGGAGTCTTGGATAAAACACAATCCTCATCAGACTGGAGAGTGGTGTTTACTTGAGGCCTCGATTTCTGCTTCTCTTTCATCTTCCTTTCGCTATCCTTTTTCATTTTCAGCTTTATATTTCAAAGTACTAGAACTTAGAAATCAGTATTGAGAGACTGCAACATAAATCACATTGATAAGCTCTCTCATATAAGTATGGTGCTCCTGCCAAGCAGCTACCAACTGTAATATTTCAAACACATGACAGTTTGGTGCTCCAGCCAATCGGCTCCTTCCAGTCAAGGTTTGAAAAAAGACAGTTGAGAGCTGATTGGCTGCAGCACCATTTACCATATGCAACTAGTTTCAAATAGCTAATACTCATTAATAAATGGTCCCCTAAATATATTCACTGTGTGGAAAGGGAGGATACTCACCAGACCTCAAATTGGCAGCAATTTATTGTGGTCACTCCATGTTACAGAGCAGTTGACGTTTTGGACCAAATAAGGACCTTTTTGAGGCCAAACAGCCATATATCATATCTAGCAATCAGATAACAAAGTTTCCATTAGTGTGGGGGGGAGCCAATTACCCATGATCAAACACTGAATGAAAAAAAGTCCGTTCTTAACAATTTTTCCAAACTCATACATATATATATTTTTTTGTTACACAAGCTATCCTATTAGATCGCACGTAAAAAATAAAATAAAAAAAATTCTCAAACACAGGTTTTCACAGGCCACAGACCCATTTTCTTGTGAAAATGGGGCAGCTTTTATGGATTTGGTTTTGCCTGCCTGGGGCAGGTGAAACAAAATCCCAGATAATTTGATACCCAGTAAGTGCTTCGCTGGGGGCTAACTGGATACACTAAAAGAGTGAAGGTGAAATAACACTTACAAGGTCCCCTAGAAATACCAGCAGCACTCTTTAAGATCAGTAGCACCTTTAACTGCAGAACACACAGGTGACTATGAGGACATCACTTCTGGTCATGTGATATATAAGCCAATGCGTATGCAAATACACAAAGGGCAGTGGCTGTCACAGAAACTATTTAACAAACTACCTTTAGGGGTATATTCAATTAGGGTCGGATCCATTCCGACATGCATTTTTCGGAATGGATCCGACGAGCCCTATTCAAATCTCATCTCAATTAGACTTTTAAAAAGTCGAATTGAGATGAGGGACCCAGAGGAGGAGAGGGGGGTGGAGCCGCGGGGAGACCAGCGTGGACAGCCACGGGCAGACGGAGGAGATCAGCGCTACAGGAGGATGTCACACAGCCGCCAGATCTCAAGGCAGTGTCCACCCGGCTCCAGTAAGCGTGACCTCACTTGCTGGAGCCGGATGGACGCTGCCGTGAGTGGTGCGGCTGAGAGACATCCTGCTGCAGCACTGCTCTCCACTGTATGCCCGCAACCCACCCACACTCTCCTCCTCTGGGT
The DNA here is from genome assembly GCF_028390025.1 of Pseudophryne corroboree. NCBI lineage: Eukaryota > Metazoa > Chordata > Amphibia > Anura > Myobatrachidae > Pseudophryne > Pseudophryne corroboree. Next base: position 128,128,421 of record NC_086455.1, read on the forward strand.
CTCACATCTCAGTCCGACATTCTTTTATGTCGGACCGAGATGGTCGGTAACGGGGCCAAATCCTGTCGAACTTGCCCCCGTTTCACTTAAAAGTACGTGAATCGGTAGCTACACCGCCGATTCACGTACTATTCCACAAGTCGAATTCCACTACTTGTCGAATAAAAACTGCTGGGACTGAATAGGTTGAATCACTATTCGACCTTAAAAAGTCGAAAACTGCCGTCTTTTCGACACCAATTGAATATACCCCCTTATCTTAATAATTACTGTCCTATCTAGGAGCCTTGGTAATATGAGCACATATCGAAACAGACAAGCTGAAGCTTAAGGTGGTGACGTTAATAACATGACTCAGTCATATTAAGTACAATTTGCATACCACCATGTTGATTTGTAGCTATGGGTAACTCCTCCACTTGTCCTCATTAGAATATTGCTTACATTTTCTTACACATATAAATCAGAGCTTTTGTTATCTTTTGCATTGCATAAAGCACTGTACACCATGAGTGTTATTGTGATGGTTTGCCTTGTAGTCATTTCAGAATCGGGTGAAATAAAAAATGACCACCAAGGGATTATATGTAATAGCCTGCTACAGGCCTAGATTGCATTTTGTGGGAGCCCCACAGCGACTAATTATGTTTTAACTATTAGACCTTAGAAAGGCACAAGAAATGAAGAATCTATATAAAAAATAAAAAAAGATTTCAATATATATTGGAAATCTATAAATATTAATAACAAACAAATTGTGCTTACCTGCAATCCTTAGGACTGATCATGAACATGGTTGTGCTTCCGTTCATCCACATCACTTCTGGTGGGCCGCCACTTTCCATGGGGAGAAGGAGTAGATGGGGGACAGGGGCAGAGGCACATATGGGGAAGGGGTCCGTGGCAGGACAGCAGGGGTAAGGTGCCCAGAGACACTGGGTATCCGTTCAGATGATCGACTATGTTAAGGTCAGCCACTATTGGTCGACATGGACAGGTGGTAGACACTGCTTTTAAAAAAAAAAAAAAAAATTATATATATATATTTTTTTTTTTTTTTACTTTTTCATACTTTACCATCCACGTGGACTACGATTGGGAACGGTAACCCGCAGCATGGCGAGCTAAACGAGCCATGCAAGGGGACGCGGTACACTAATGGGGGTTCCTGTTAATGTTACGGGGGAAAAAAGGACACCAAAAGCAGTTAAAAATCCCATGTCGACCTTTTCATCCGTCGACCATTTGCCCATGTCACTATCAACCAATAGTGGTCGACCATAACATTGTCAACCAATTATACTGGAACCGAGACACTGCTGACGTTTCTAAAGAGCCACTATCACTGTGCGCTGCAGCTGAGCCACTCACATTCAGCGATGGACGAGATCTTATTTTTTTGCAGTTCAGTGATTACTGATGGTCTAGAGACCCAACCTGCCTGTCACTTAAGGTGGGTACACACGGTACAATGTGTACCTACCGATACGATACAATCCGAGGCTCGACAGGGGACAGGGTAATTTTACCCCTCCCCTATAACATACCTAAACCCGCCTGGGGTGGCTGCCTAGGGCTAACTCCCCTTCTGCTGCCTATCCCTAGCCTCAGTAGTGAGCCAGATACTTAGCTCCAGGGGGGTCGGCGATCTGTTTCGGCCCAGGGTTTCTGAGTGGAGTCGGGATTCTGACATCGGTCACATGCAGCCGGCATCCTGACTGGCAGGATGCTAACCGCATCCCTCCTCAGCTACGTACAACTCCAGAATAGGAAAAACTACACACACTGGATCAGATTTTTTTTTTTTTTTTTTTGAGATATAATATAAATTAGTACAGAAAAAAAAAAAATCCCTGTGGAGCCCGATGGAACCCCAAGAAGAAAACCTCTTCTTTCTCCCATAAGGTCATGCTGCTGCAAATAGTACCTGTGATACACTTATCAAATCTGGTGGTCCTGGTCTCTTATAAGTCAATTTCTAACTCAAGACCTGATTAAGAGTTAGAGGAAGAACAAAACCATCCTCTAGTGTAGTGCAGTTGGCTATAGTGTAGGCATGTTAGCTATATCAGCACCTACTTTAGAAACCACACCATTTTTGTATAACCTCATCATTAATATATATGGTCCATTTTTTAGTACGAGATTGACATTTCTCTGGCTGTGTCCACACATAAAACTAAATCTAACCAGCATACATGTTGGGAATACCCTATTTTCCAAACTGTTCAATGTTTGGGGTCAATCTAATTATCCATGAAGGGGGCGAGTTGCTGTTGCACCGCAGTTCGTACACCTTCCGACCCAATTTCACATCCTCACCCTCTCCCCTACGGGTCTGCAAACAAAAATCTGCGAGTCACATTGGGCAGTCAGCCAGCATTATGAGCACTGGGATTCTGACTATATCCCCTCTGAACTCTGCATGTCCTAAAGGCCTAGGCCTGTTAACCTTTTGTTTGGATCTATGTCTCGAGTGCAACAGTTAGTAGCTCTAGCAGAAGTAGACTAGTGCAAAACTGGAACTACACACTTAACAGCAAATAAAGCCCTGCTTGGCACTGGGGGGAGAGGATATAGCAAAGGCACAAGTACCAAAAGTAGCATAGCCTATAACACTTCTCCAATAGGAAGGCAGAACAATGGTCCTAATTCAGATCTGATCGCAGCAGCAAATTTGTTAGCTGATGGCCAAAACCATGAGCACTGCAGGGGGGCGGACAGATATAACATTTGCAGAAAGAGTTCATTTTGGGTGGGTTATATTGTTTCTGTGCAGGGTAAATACTGGCTGCTTTATTTTTACACTGCAATTTAGATTTCAGTTTGAACACACCACACCCAAATCTAACTCTCACTGCACATGTTATATCTGCCCCCCCCCCCTGCAGTGCACGTGGTTTTGCCCATTAGCTAACAAATTTGCTGCTGCAATCAGATCTGAATTAGGCCTAATTTCTTATAACCAGTAGCATTATCAAGTGCTGTTACTGGTGTAGGTCTTACTTCAAGTGGATTTTTAACAAATGTTACTACACCTAAATCTATGCACATTAAAGTGTTTACAATAAAGTAGCATCATTTACACACAAGATTAGGAACAGGGGAGAAGGGAGAATAAAAAAAAAAGTCACCAAACCACGATGATTATCTACCAAGTATTTTTTATTTTATTAATTTCACCTAAAATTTAATATTTGCCGCATAGTTAATCCAGACAAAAAAAAAAATATCAAAATAAAAATAGAAAATGGGAATTGAGAATCATTGCATAATCCAGCTATTCTTTAGAGGCACAGCTGGACTTTGTAATGAGAGGGTACAAGTAATCCGTTGCACAGACCATACTTCGTGTTTGCATGTCAGCTGAAAAAAAACAAACCTTTCAACATATATTTCCTGTATTGATCTAAAACACTGCCGCTATGGCATTAACAAAACACAAAACCACTATATTACAGAAAAAAAAAAAACCCCTCAGTCTACCGCTCGCTGTACATATGCGCATCACCCACAGCGTTCTTATTTTCCAGCTTGCTGAGCCTGCCGACGGAGCAGTACATAAATCTTCTCTTTAATCCAATCTTTGTTGTAGGGCTGATACGTCTGGGTGTCTGCGCGATACCTAGAGATAGACAGGAGGGATTTCATTTGTATGGAATATTGATGGTGCCATGGAGCGTTCTAGGGAAAAACACAAGGTAAGAGGGCCCTACTGGTAACAACTTACAAACTAACACGAATGGATTAACAGCAGGAGGATAAATTGGGAAGAACACATGGTGAAGTGGTGGCATAAAACAGTATCAAGTTAGGAGAAAGGCTGGTACACTGTAGTAAATGTAGTGATGTTTTCAAGCTGGGGAGATAGCATCTGATTGGGCGAGGGAGTTCCAGAGGATACAGCATTTGTTTTAAATCTTAAAGGAAATGCTTGAGAGGAAGTTCCCAGGGAAACCCCTTCATATCAAACCAAGAGATGGACATAAATCCTCCATACCCTGTGCTAATTCTTGTCCGAAACAGGCTTCCAAGCCTTGAGCACAAACTAAACCATGCTGTCTCTCTAAAAAAACATTGGTTCCACAAGCATAAAACCAGCTGAGGTAATCTCTGGTAAAAGGATGCCGCCCTTAACAGAAACAGTCATAGCAGAAGCAGCTACCATGTGTCCTCTGCAATACCAAAAACGTCAATGTACCAAGAACTTCTAGACTAATTTGTTGCAACAAGAAGCACCTGAATGCTCTCAACTTTTTTGAACACCAGTGAAACCATCGGTACAGAAGGAGGCTTGTAGATCGGATAAGATCTCCCAACGCACAGATTTGTGCCAGAAACCTGCAAAATCTGTCTCATAGGTGGTGATTCAATTGTTGAGACTCCACAGTGGAGGAAGAGCTATAGTTGTTGCAAGGTAAAATCAAAGCAAACAAGCTGCTGCCCCTACATTTAATATACTGCAGTGTATCCAGTGTCTCCCCACTAGGATCAGAGACAACAACAAAAAAGAAAAAAAGTCTGACAAATAAGGAAGTTGGGCAAAAATGTCATTATGTTAGTGCAGGAACACAAGCCTGTTTGTATGGGTTTTGTTCATCTTAGTTGTACCAATGTATTAAAGATTGTAACCCAGTATCAGTCTCATGACAGCTGCCAGCTGAGCGCTATCCAAGTCACAAACCATCCCACACTAACACATATGCAAGATAGTAATTCATATAACATCTTTCTTCCACACTTTGCTCTGCTCCACGGGAGGATTCTGTCCTCCCTGAGCTCGCCTTGTGGCAGGTGGGGAGTTTGACTGGGGCAGTACACCTGTCAAACTAACGCAGGGTCCTAAGGCGAGCTCAGGGAGGACAGAAACCTCCTGTGGAGCAGTAGGGCAAAAGGCAGACATCTTAAGTTGATATTTTGAGACATTCATTAGTTCTTGCCCATACCTCCCGACATTACCCTCTCCAGGAGGGACACAATGCTCTGCTCCTGGACTTCCCTGTTCATTTATGATTGCCATCACCTGTGCTGAAACACCTTTCTTATCCATTAACCTGATCAACACAGGTGCTGCCAATCATACATTAAGAGAAAAGTCCAGAAACAGAGCCTTCTGTTCCTCCTGGAGAGGGTCATTTTGGGAGGTATGCTTGCCCCGTAGTTTAGTCTGAAGTCCATAACACACAATTAGGGTCCATTATTGTCAGAAGACAATTTACCGAATAGTATGTTTTTGACTGTGGTTAGAAACTGGAATACCAAGAAGAACCCATCTAGACACAAGCAGAAGATACAAACTCCACAATGAGCCCCGCCCAGGTGCTATGAAGTAGCAACACTAGCCATTGTGCTGCCACATATCCTTAAGACATTCAGACCGTTTATATACTATGCATATGCATTAAAGATTCCTGCTATCATGTGAGCAAAAGCAGCTACTCCCATTAGCAAAACGACATATTTACTGGTGGGCAGATGGCACTGCCGTATACATAAATAGATATGACATTTCTGAACAAACAATAGCATTTATATCAGTAGCAGCAGTCAGTGCTCCTTACTAGTCATTTCCTATTGCCCCTCTTCCTATTAATGAATGAGGACAATAAGATTTTAATTACCTACCGGTAAATCCTTTTCTCGTAGTCCATAAGGTGTTAGGGAGACTTTGTACGATGGGGTATAGACTGGGTCCAAAGGAGCCAGTGCACTTTAGATTTCTTCAACTGGGTGTGCTGGCTCCTCCCCTCTATGCCCCCTCCCACAGGCAGTTATAGGTAAAACAGTGCCCGAAGGACAAAGGCATACATGAGAGAAGGAACATAACGAGTGGTGAGATTTACACACCAGCACACCAAAAACATAAAAAACAGCCAGCAACGGCTGAACAGGTAACTATAGAAAAGACTACCTGCAGAAAAGTCAACGCACTGAGGCGGGCGCCCAATATCACTTATGAACTACGAGAAAAGGATTTACCGGTAGGTAATTAAAATCCTATTTTCTCTAGCACCCGTAAGGGATATTGGGGAGACTTAGTTCGATGGGGACATCTCAAAGCTTCCAGAACAGGCGGGAACGTGCGGAGACTGCTGCAGCACCGTCTGCCCAAACTGGGTATCCTCTTTGGCCAGTGTATCAAACTTGTAGAACTTCACAAAAAAGAAGAAGTGTTCTTCCCCGACCAGGTAGCAGCTCAGCATAATTGCAAGGCCGAGACTCCACGGGCAGCCCAGGAAGTGACCACCAATCTTGTAGAGAGTGGGCCTTTACAGACTGAGGAACAGGCAAGGCTACCGACACACAAGTCTGTTAGATAGTCAGCTTAATCCAGCGAGCAATGGACTGCTTTGAAGCAGGGCAACCCTTCTTCTGCGCATCATAGAGCACGAACAAGGAATCAGTCTTTCTGATGCGAGCTGTTCTCTTGACATAGATCTTCAAGTCTCGTACAGCATCCAATGCCTCCGGAGGAGCAGAAGTGACAGAACTTGATGGAACCACAATAAGTTGATTCAAGTGGAACACAGACGACCTTCGGCAGGAACTGCTGCCTAGTCCTGAGCTCCGCTCTGTCCCCGTAAAAGACCAAGTAGGAACTTTTACATGATAGGGCCCCAAATTTTGAAACGCTACTAGCAGAAGTCAGGGCCAATAACATCACAGTCTCCCACGTGAGGTACTGGTCTTCTACCATCAGAGGTTCAAGCCAGGAGGAATGTAGAAATTCTAACACTACATTCAAATCCCAGGGTGCCACAAAGGGAAGTTGTATGTGAAGTACCCCTTGCAAGAAAGTCTGAACTTCTGGTAACTGCCAATTTCGTCTGGAAGAAAATTGAGAGAGAGCTGAAATCTGGACCTTAATGGAACCCAGACGTAAGCTCTTATCCACGCCAGCCTGCAGGAAACATCCCAAGTGGAACTCCGTAGGCGGATACGTGCGTTCCTCGCACCAAGAGACATCTTTTCCAGAAATGATAGTGTTTTGACGTCACAGGATTCCTGGCCTGAACCATGGTAGCAATAACCTTGTTGGAAAGGCCTTTGTGAGCTAGGACGTTCCGCTCAACCTCCATGCTATCAAAGGAAGTCACTATAAGTCCGGGTAGACGAACGGTCCTTGATGAAGAAGATCTCTTCTTAGTGGTAGAGGCCAAGGGTCTTCAACGGACATGTCCAAAAGATCCACGTACCACGTTCTCTGAGGCCAATCTAGGGCAATCAGAATTGCCTGGACTCCTTGATTTCTGATTCGCTTGAGCACCCTTGGGAGCAACGGAATCGGAGGAAACAGGTAGACCAGCCGGAAAGGCCAAGGCGATGTCAGCGCATCCACTGCCCTCGCCTGAGGGTCCCTGGTTCGGGAGCAATACCAATGAAGCTTCTTGTTGAGTCGAGAAGCCATCATGTCTATTTATGGGCAGCCTCACCGGTCGATGATCTGCTGAAACACCTGATGGTGGAGCCCCCACTCCCCGGGTGGAGATGGTGACGACTCAGGAAGTCTGCTTCCCAGTTGTCCACTCCCGGAATGAAGATTGCTGATATTGCTCTTGCATTTCTTTCTGCCAAGAGGAGTATCTTGGACACCTCTCACATGCAGGCTCTGCTTTTTGTCCCTCCTTGCCGATTGATGAACGCCACTGCTGTGTCGTTGTCCGACTGTAGAGGAGAGGCCTGAAGCAGAGCATTGTAGATCGCCCGAAGTTCCAGAATGTTGATCGGAAGGAGGGCTTCGTGGGCGGACTACCTGCACTGGGACTGAGCCCCTTGGGTGACAGCTCCCCATCCTCTCAGACTCGCATCTGTTGTGAGGAGGATCCAATCCTGAATCCCGAAACTCTGGCCTTCCAGGAGATTGGAAGACTGAAGCCACCACAAGAGGGAAATCCTGGCCTGATGTGACAGTCGTATCATCTGGTGCATCTGTAGATGTGATCCAGACCACTAGGTCAGGAGATCCAAATTAAATGTTTTGGCATGGAACCTCCCATATTGGATTACCTTGTATGAGGCAACCATCTTCCAACAATCTTATGCAAAGATGGATGGATACTCGAGCAAGTCGGAGCACCATGCGGACCATCTCCTGAAGTGTTCTTGCCTTGTCCGCCGGGAGGAACTCCTTCTGGGCCACAGTATCCAGTAACATCCCCAGGAACAGGAGCCGCTGAGTTGGCTCCAAGTGGGACTTCTGTAAATTGAGAATCCACCCATGGTGTGTGACAGAAGTTGGATAGTGCAGTCGATATGGAGCAATAAAAGCTCCCTGGATCTTGCTTTTATCAGGAGATCGTCCAGGTAAGAGACAACATTGACCTCCCCCTGGACCCGGATCTGGAACATCATCTCCACCATTACCTTTGTGAACACCCTCAGAGCTGTGGACAGGCCGAAGGGTAGTGCCTGGAACCGGTAGTGTTGTCCAGTAGGGCAAACCTCAGATAAGCCTGATGAGGTGGCCAAATCAGATTAAGGTAGGCATCCTTGACATCCAGGGAAACCATGAATTCCTGTTCTTCCAGGCCCGCAATCACTGCTCTTAAGGATTCCATCTTGAACTTGAAAACCTTTAGCTAAGGGTTCAAGAATTTTAGATTCAAAATGGGCCTTACCAAACCGTCCAGCTTCAGTACCAACAGGTTGGAGTAAAACCTTTTCCACGTTGTTGTATTGGTACTGGAACAACCTTTGGATGGCCTGTTGCAATGTTACTAGCATATCCTCCAAAGCTGGTAAGCTTAATTTGAAAAATCGTTGGGGAGGAACACAGTCGAACTCCAGTTTATAGCCCTGAGAAATTAGGCCCTAAACCCAAGTATCCTGTCAGGAACCCTCCCAGATGCATCTGAAGTGACACAATCAAGCTCCCACCTCGAGATCCCCTCGGGGTGGGTAGGCACCATCATGCTGAGGACTTACTGGACGCATAACTGGTGCTCTGTTCTTGAGAACCGGTGTTCGCAAGTCTTCTTGTCTGTTCAGTCATTACCTCTGGTGCCTCTAGCCGCATTGGTGGCACCTCTGGCCCTAGATCAAAATCGGTTAGACTGAAAGGACTGAACAGACTGCCCCACATAGGAACGCCAAGTCGGTGGGGCACCAGAGGGCAGAAACGTGAATTTCCCCACAGTAACCTTAGAAATCCATGTATCCAACTCAAGAGCCATTCCCAAGAAAAGGGGAGGGATTCCATACTGCGCTTGGACTCTGCATCTGCTATCCATTGACGCAACCACAAGGCCCTGCGCGCCGACACTCCACTGGCAGAGGTCCTAGCATTAATTTTGCCCATCTACTTTAGCAAGTCACACAGGACGCGTGCAGTGTCCTGAATGTGCTTTGGGAAAGTCACCGTAGCGACCAGAGGTATATCCCTGGAGAGGCACTCCCAAATTTGACAAGCCCACTTGTGAATGGCATGGGTCATCCACCAACCAGCTATGACCAGCCTTTGCGATATACCTGCCGCTGTGTAAATAGACTTTAGTGTAATCTCTATTTTTCTGTCCCCAGGGTCCTTTAGGGTAAAGGAGCCCGGGGCAGGCAGCACAGCCTTTTTAGACCGTTGAGACTGATACGTCAACCCCCGAGGGTTCTTCCCAGAATTTCCTACCTTCAGGAACAAATGGTAAAGTGTGCAAAAATCTTTTTGACACTTGGTATATTCTGTCTTGATTTTTCCAGGCTAACTACAGGTCAACTAACTCTGCAGAATCAGGGAAAGTGACATTAGGCTTGTTCTGTGTAAAGAAAAATGACTGTTGAGACGCAGCGTCCTCTAGAGGGAGTTTTAACACGTCCCATATAGCCAGAATGAGGGGTTCAATACCCTGAGCAGAAGCAGAATCCCCACTAACGGGATCCAAGTCCTCCCCATCTGAATCAGAGAGTAGAGCCAGTAAACCACACTTTTGTGGTCCTGAGTTAGAGAGGGGGGCTGTGTAACATCTGCCCTGGCAGCCAAGTCTGCAAAAGCCTGTTGTAGTAGCTGAGTTTTTTTTTTTTAACATTAGCAGTGAGTTGTGATGACTTATCAGACATCTTATTTTTAAGGGCACCTAGCCAGGCAGGCTCTTGACCCTCTCCCCCAGCCCCCTCATTGAGTTGTGAAGATTGGCTGCATTGTTCACATGATACAGAACCAGATAAGGGAGAGAATCTGGTGTGGCATACACTGCATAGTTTGCGTTTACCCATGTTCACAGTAAAGCACAATCACATACACAGACAAGTAATAACTAGCAAACCTGCCCCTTACTGTATGTGAGAGGGAGATAGACAGAGGACCAGCACACCCCAGCTACACAACCCCAGTGAGGCTGTAAACTGTTATATCACAGTGAAACACCTATGATTACTGTCCTTAACAGGATACAGATTGTGTACAATAGCGGCTCTCCCCCTTTGCTACACCCTGCACCAGTTTTCCCAGCATTTTCTGAGTGTCAGGAGGAGCTGTGTGTGCCTGCAGCTGCAAGCAGAGGAAGGCGCCACAATACACAGCCCCCCCCCCCCCCACACACACAATGGCGCCGGAGCTACAGTGTGTTTTATACTGGCAAGGTCTCCCAATTAGCTTAAAAACATTACACAAGTGCTAGCTTAAGCCACCGCTAGCCAGTGTACACAGGGGGCTATAGCGGGTCCCCCCAGAAGGTCCTGTATGCCTCCCCTACGCGTCAATGGCACTTTGAACCGCGGGGCCCCCTGTTTGTACTCACCACTGTCGTCACCTTCAGGCTATTGTTATGGGTGGGCGGCGTGCTGCGATTACGACAGCTAAGGCGCAGTGCCCCGCTGTACAAACAACCTCTCAGGACGGTGGTCCTGCAGCGGGGAAGCGGCTGGTGACCATCCTACCCCTAACTCCCATGGTGCAGGTATGCTGTTTCCCAAACAGCATACCGAAAATAATAAAAGTTTAAAAGAAACTGAAGAAAACTCTCTGGAGCTCCAGAGTGTGCATCATGTCCTGAGGGCACTTTTTTCTAAACTGCCTGTGGGAGGGGGCATAGAGGGGAGGAGCCAGCAAACCCAGTGAAGAAATTTTAAGTGCACCAGCTCCTTTGGAACCTGTCTATACCCCATCATACTAAGTCTCCCCAATATCCCCTATAGATGCTAGAGAAATAAGGAATTAAATTCTTATTTTTGCCGGCAGCCAGCAGATGGCATCCAACGGAGATATTCAATTGTAGATCCGTTTGGCTGCCAGCAAAATCATTTCAGCTCGCATCCCCCAGGGGTGGCAAGCTGACATGCGTGAAAAAAAGAGCCGTTTGAGCGCTCAAGCTGGACTTTTCACATTACGCCCTTTAGTTTAGTCAGGTTTAGTTGCATTATGCGGCTAAACCCAACACTCACGGGCACAATAACTTGCATCAATTGAAGATCACCACTGCAATCACCCGTCACTTTAGACAGGAGTTTGAGCGGAGATATAAACTGAATTGCCCCCAATGTGTGTGAACAGTCCATAACTGGATTTGGAGTCTAACCACTAGCTAGAACAAAGGGACTCCAGTGGTGCCCATCACTGCCACACACATTATTGTATTCAACAGGAACTAACAAACACTCTCATAATGGTCTAGCTTATAAAATACAGAGCATAAAACGGAAACACTTACACCAGACAGCTAAGATCTGCTAGGTCATCAATGAAGTCAAACAGCTGACTGATATCATATGTGATCGATGGGCTGTTGGGATTCATTCTTTTTAAGTGTTCTTCATACATCTTACACACTCCTACACAGGAAAGAAAAGCAGTTCAGGGTTACAAATCATTTTATTACAATTTAGTAATAAGGGTGTTTTGTTGAGTAACAGCCACGGTGAATCACTATCCTAAATAACACAATGTAAGTTGCCATGGGAAATGACCACGCTATACTACTTCAGACAGCTGGCTTGGCTGCTCCAAAAAAGAAAATAGCACACACAAGTGATCGCCTTTTTACATGCATAGTAAGTTATAACAATGTAACTCAACATGTTTCCACTTAATAATCCGTATAAAAACCAGCAGAAGTGGTGAGCACAGTATAAGGAGTCCATTATTATATTTTGTAATCAGGTTCCTTATTTAAATTAAAATGTGGCCCCTTAGTGATATTAGTTCAGCCAGGGGTTTAGTGAGCGAACGAGTTCTGCACAATCTCCCCTAGCCTGACACACAAACATAAAAACACAGAATTTGATGGTAGATAAGAACCAAATGTACCATCCAGTCTGCCCTTCAGGGTATTAGGGTAGGTTTAGTGGTTTGGGTTAGGGAATTAAATTCATGGGCACCTTTTGTCCGGTGATCACCATACAAAACAGCCTGTACTACATAAAGTCAGAGATGGGGTTTATAATGCCCAGATCTCCACTAGCCTGGATTCAATAAACTCAGGAGTGGCCTTACTTAATGCATTAGGTGCGGTAGAGAGGAATTAAATTGTTAGCGTCATCAGCTGTCATTACTGCACACCCAACAGAGCTATTCAATTGTTGCTCCCGTCTGACGCGACCAGCTGCTGGCGTCAGCATTTCAGCTCATACCCCTCGGGGCTGGAGCTGAAAAATGTTAAGAGTGACCTGTTTTGTAACCCAAACGGCACTTTTCACGATCGCGCCCATTAGTTTAGTCGGTTTTAGCTGCTTTACGTGGGCATGATAAACAGCATCAACTGAATATCGAGAGAGAGAGAGAGAGAGAGAGAGAGAGAGAGAGAGAGAGAGAGAGAGAGAGAGAGAGAGAGAGAGAGAGAGAGAGAGAGAGAGAGAGAGAGAGAGAGAGAGAGAGAGAGAGAGAGAGAATTTGCAAGTGTATATTTTATTATGAAACTGTATGCAGAGTCCTGCTTCTTGCCATTTTTAAATGTTGGACAAATACAAATCCACAAAATATTCCTCAGTAGTGAGATTGATATATAGATTTTTGTTAAATAATATTTAATTTTTACAACTTGTTCTGTAAAACGGAATTCGGTTAAATCAATTCAGAAATAAAAAGCCTCAGTGAAGCGATTAATGCGAGAGAAATTACATTTTTTGTTCACATTTTTACTATGTCAGGGGAACTAAGTAAACAAATTATATTTTCTGGAAAATATAATATATATATATGTCTATATATTATATTGGTACTCACATGGGTGAGAAAAGTCTCAGCGGCAAAGGGGTTAAGAAACTAATATAGTGAATTTCACATGATAGGCCATGAGTCAAGACTCAAGTGACCTAGCTCTCATTGTTCACTAGATGAATACTACGTTAAAATTGATATGTCAAGTCTGCAACAGCAAAACAACTTTAATGTATACCTTCCATACACTCGTTGACAGATTCGTAGTCTGCATATGTTCTTCCTTCAGGTCTCTTTGTAGGCTGGACAAGCAAGATTGTGTGAGACTGGGTAAAAAAAAAAAAAAAAAAAAAACCAACGGAGGTTATCAAATAAAAATCAAGCATAAGTAGTAACATTTAAAAAAAATAAAAATAAAATATATAAATGCACAGGAGTCAGTCAATTAGGTGCGACGCAAGTAGGGTTCTTCGATTAATTTTCATTTCGATTACATTTGCAATCCAATTCTAAACTCCCATTGCTTTTCTAAGTGAAATTTGCTGTTTTTGTACAGACCCTTTGGTACAGCGGGGAATAGCGGCTCCGCAGGAGACAGGGCACAAAAGTAAAAGCTTTAGGATCAGGTGGTGTCCACTGGCTCCTCCCCCTATGACCCTCCTCCAAGCCTCAGTTAGGATACTGTGCCCGGACGAGCGTACACAATAAGGAAGGATTTTGAATCCCGGGTAAGACTCATACCAGCCACACCAATCACACTGTACAACCTGTGATCTGAACCCAGTTAACAGCATGATAAACAGCGGAGCCTCTGAAAAGATGGCTCACAACAATAATAACCCGATTTTTGTAACAATAACTATGTACAAGTATTGCAGACAATCCGCACTTGGGATGGGCGCCCAGCATCCACTACGGACTACGAGAAATAGAATTATCGGTAAGTAAATTCTTATTTTCTCTGACGTCCTAGTGGATGCTGGGACTCCGTCAGGACCATGGGGATTATACCAAAGCTCCCAAACGGGCGGGAGAGTGCGAATGACTGCAGCACCGAATGAGAGAACTCCAGGTCCTCCTCAGCCAGGGTATCAAATTTGTAGAATTTTGCAAACGTGTTTACTCCTGACCAAGTAGCAGCTCGGCAAAGTTGTAAAGCCGAGACCCCTCGGGCAGCCGCCCAAGATGAGCCCACCTTCCTTGTGAAATGGGCATTTACATATTTTGGCTGTGGCAGGCCTGCCACAGAATGTGCAAGCTGAATTGTACTACACATCCAACTAGCAATCGTCTGCTTAGAAGCAAGAGCACCCAGTTTGTTGGGTGCATACAGGATAACAGCAAGTCAGTTTTCCTGACTCCAGCCGTCCTGGAAACCTATATTTTCAGGGCCCTGACAACATCTAGCAACTTGGAGTCCTCCAAGTCCCTAATAGCCGCAGGTACCACAATAAACTGGTTCAGGTGAAACGCTGACACCACCTTAGGGAGAAACTGGGGACGAGTCCGCAGCTCTGCCCTGTCCGAATGGACAATCAGATATGGGCTTTTGTGAGACAAAGCCACCAATTCTGACACTTGCCTGGCCGAGGCCAGGGCCAACCGCATGGTCACTTTTCATGTGAGATATTTCAAATCCACAGATTTGAGCAGTTTAAAATGTGATTTGAGGAATCCCAGAACTACGTTGAGATCCCACAGTGCCACTGGAGGCACAAAAGGGGGTTGTATATGCAGTACTCCCTTGACAAACTTCTGTACTTCAGGAAGTGAAGCCAATTCTTTCTGGAAGAAAATTGACAGGGCCGAAATTTGAACCTTAATGGACCCCAATTTGAGGCCCATAGACACTCCTGTTTGCAGGAAATGCAGGAATCGACCGAGTTGAAATTTCTTCGTGGGGCCTTCCTGGCCTCACACCACGCAACATTTTCGCCACATGTGGTGATAATGTTGTGCGGTCACCTCCTTCCTGGCTTTGACCAGGGTAGGAATGACCTCTTCCGGAATGCCTTTTTCCCTTAGGATCCGGCGTTCCACCGCCATGCCGTCAAACGCAGCCGCGGTAAGTCTTGGAACAGACATGGTACTTGCTGAAGCAAGTCCCTTCTTAGCGGCAGAGGCCATGAGTCCTCTGTGAGCATTTCTTGAAGTTCCGGGTACCAAGTCCTTCTTGGCCAATCCGGAGCCACGAGTATAGTTCTTACTCCTCTACGTCTTATCATTCTCAGTACCTTGGGTATGAGAAGCAGAGGAGGGAACACATACACCGACTGGTACACCCACTGTGTTACCAGAACGTCCACAGCTATTGCCTGAGGGTCTCTTGACCTGGCGCAATACCTGTCCAGTTTTTTGTTCAGGCGGGACGCCATCATGTCCACCTTTGGTCTTTCCCAACGGTTCACAATCATGTGGAAGACTTCCCGATGAAGTCCCCACTCTCCCGGGTGGAGGTCGTGCCTGCTGAGGAAGTCTGCTTCCCAGTTGTCCACTCCCGGAATGAACACTGCTGACAGTGCTATCCCATGATTTTCCGCCCAGCGAAGAATCTTTGCAGTTTCTGCCATTTCCCTCCTGCTTCTTGTGCCGCCCTGTCTGTTTACGTGGGCGACTGCCGTGATGTTGTCCCACTGGATCAATACCGGCTGACCTTGAAGCAGAGGTCTTGCTAAGCTTAGAGCATTGTTTTATGTGGAGAGAAGTCTCCAGACTTGATCACACTCCCTGGAAATTTTTTCCCTGTGTGACTGCTCCCCAGCCTCTCCGGCTGGCATCCGTGGTCACCAGGACCCAGTCCTGAATGCCGAATTTGCGGCCCTTTAGTAGATGAGCACTCTGCAGCCACCGCAGAAGAAACACCCTTGTCCTTGGAGACAGGGTTATCCGCTGATGCATCTGAAGATGCGATCCGGACCATTTTTCCAGCAGATCCCACTGAAAAGTTCTTGCGTGAAATCTGCCGAATGGAATCGCTTCGTAAGAAGCCACCATTTTTCCCAGGACCCTTGTGCAATGATGCACTGACACTTTTCCTGGTTTTAGGAGGTTCCTGACTAGCTCGGATAACTCCCTTGCTTTCTTCTCCGGGAGAAACACCCTTTTCTGGACTGTGTCCAGAAACATCCCTAGGAACAGCAAATTGTCGTCGGAAACAGCTGCGGTTTTGGAATATTTAGAATCCACCCATGCTGTCGTAGAACTACTTGAGATAGTGCTACTCCGACCTCCAACTGTTCTCTGGACCTTGCCCTTATCAGGATATCGTCCATTTTCTTTGAAGAAGAATCATCATTTCGGCCATTACCTTGGTAAAGACCCGGGTTGCCGTGGACAATCCAACCGGCATCGTCTGAAACGGATAGTGACAGTTCTGTACCACGAACCTGAGGTACCCTTGGTGAGAAGGGCAAATTGGGACATGGAGGAAGCATCCCTGATGTCCCGGGACACCATATAGTCCCCTTCTTCCTGGTTCGCTATCACTGCTCTGAGTGACTCCATCTTGATTTGAACCTTTGTATGTAAGTGTTCAAATATTTCAGATTTAGAATAGGTCTCACCGAGCCGTCTGGCTTCAGTACCACAATATAATGTGGAATAATACCCCTTTCCTTGTTGTAGGAGGAGTACTTTGATTATCACCTGCTGGGAATACAGCTTGTGAATTGTTTCCAATATTGGCTCCCTGTCGGAGGGAGACGTTGGTAAAGCAGACTTCAGGAACCTGCGAGGGGGAGACGTCTCGAATTTCCAATCTGTACCCCTGGGATACTACTTGTAGGATCCAGGGGTCCTGTACGGCCCCAGCGTCATGCTGAGGACTTGGCAGAAGCGGTGGAAGGCTTCTGTTCCTGGGAATGGGCTGCCTGCTGCAGTCTTCTTCCCTTTCCTCTATCCCTGGGCAGATATGACTGGCCTTTTGCCCGCTTGCCCTTATGGGGACGAAAGGACTGAGGCTGAAAAGACGGTGTCTTTTTCTGCTGAGATGTGACTTAGGGTAAAAAAGGTGGATTTTCCAGCTGTTGCCGTGGCCACCAGGTCCGATGGACCGACCCCAAATAACTCCTCCCCTTTATACGGCAATACTTCCATGTGCCGTTTCGAATCTGCATCACCTGACCACTGTCGTGTCCATAAACATCTTCTGGCAGATATGGACATCGCACTTGCTCTTGATGCCAGAGTGCAAATATCTCTCTGTGCTCTATAATCAATAAAATACTGTCCCTGTCAAGGGTATCAATATTTTCAGTCAGGGAATCCGACCAAGCCACCCCAGCGCTGCACATCCAGGCTGAGGCGATAGCTGGTCGCAGTATAACACCAGTATGTGTGTATATACTTTTTAGGATATTTTCCAGCCTCCTATCAGCTGGCTCCTTGAGGGCGGCCGTATCTGGAGACGGTAACGCCATTTGTTTTGATAAGCGTGTGAGCGCCTTATCCACCCTAAGGGGTGTTTCCCAACGCGCCCTAACTTCTGGCGGGAAAGGGTATACCGCCAATAATTTTCTATCGGGGGAAACCCACGCATCATCACACACTTCATTTAATTTATCCGATTCAGGAAAAACTACAGGTAGTTTTTTCACACCCACATAATACCCTTTTTTGTGGTACTTGTAGTATCAGAAATATGTAACACCTCCTTCATTGCCCTTAACATGTAACGTGTGGCCCTAAAGGAAAATACGTTTGTTTCTTCACCGTCGACACTGGAGTCTGTGTCTATGTCGACCGACTGAGGTAAATGGGCGTTTAAGCCCCTGACGGTGTTTGAGACGCCTGGACAGGTACTAATTTGTTTGCCGGCCGTCTCATGTCATCAACCGACCTTGAAGCGTGTTGACATTATCACGTAATTCCTTAAATAAGCCATCCATTCCGGTGTCGACTCCCTAGAGAGTGATATCACCATTACAGGCAATTGCTCCGCCTCCTCACCAACATCGTCCTCATACATGTCGACACACACGTACCGACACACAGCACACACACAGGGAATGCTCTGATAGAGGACAGGACCTCACTAGCCCTTTGGGGAGACAGAGGGAGAGTTTGCCAGCACACACCAAAACGCTATAATTATACAGGGACAACCTTTATATAAGTGTTTTCCCTTATAGCATCTTAATATATAATCATATCGCCAAATAAGTGCCCCCCCTCTCTGTTTTAACCCTGTTTCTGTAGTGCAGTGCAGGGGAGAGCCTGGGAGCCTTCCCACCAGCAGTTCTGTGAGGGAAAATGGCGCTGTGTGCTGAGGAGATAGGCCCCGCCCCCTATTCCGGCGGGCTCTTCTCCCGGTTTTTCTGAGACCTGGCAGGGGTGAAATACATCCATAAAGCCTCAGGGACTATATGTGATGTATTCTTTTTAGCCAGAAAAGGTATTAACATTGCTGCCCAGGGCGCCCCCCCCAGCGCCCTGCACCCTCAGTGACCGTTGGTGTGAAGTGTGCTGAGAGCAATGGCGCACAGCTGCAGTGCTGTGCGCTACCTCATGAAGACTGAAAAGCCTTCAGCCGCCGGTTTCTGGACCTCTTCTTACTTCGGCATCTGCAAGGGGGTCGGCGGCGCGGCTCCGGTGACCCATCCAGGCTGTACCTGTGATCGTCCCTCTGGAGCTAGTGTCCAGTAGCCTAAGAAGCAAATCCATCCTGCACGCAGGTGAGTTCACTTCTTCTCCCCTAAGTCCCTCGTTGCAGTGAGCCTGTTGCCAGCAGGACTCACTGAAAATAAGAAAACTATCAAAACTTTTACTCTAAGCAGCTCTTTATGAGAGCCACCTAGACTGCACCCTTCTCGGCCGGGCACAAAAACCTAACTGAGGCTTGGAGGAGGGTCATAGGGGGAGGAGCCAGTGCACACCACCTGATCCTAAAGCTTTTACTGTTGTGCCCTGTCTCCTGCGGAGCCGCTATTCCCCATGGTCCTGACGGAGTCCCAGCATCCACTAGGACGTCAGAGAAAGAGTAATTTGGGCAATTCAGACATGTCAGGATTCAGGTGAATTACTCTAAAAAGCTCAATAAAGGATTCAG
Source organism: Pseudophryne corroboree (assembly GCF_028390025.1). Classification (NCBI taxonomy): domain Eukaryota; kingdom Metazoa; phylum Chordata; class Amphibia; order Anura; family Myobatrachidae; genus Pseudophryne; species Pseudophryne corroboree. Next base: position 128,147,548 of record NC_086455.1, read on the forward strand.
TTATGTGGGACTGGTACCTGGAGGAGTGGTGTTGGTGGGAGAGCAGTTTTAGATCTAGCAGATGAGTTGTATAAGTGCTTATTCCAAGTTTTTACAAACATAATTACTATAGACCTTTTTATGTACCCCAAAATGCTGGAAAAACTTTAATTTGCTGAAAAATTATTGCTATCAGTCTTCCACCAATCATTTGACGCATTTTAAAAACCTTTAGTACATAGCAACAGAATTTGACAGCAAATAAGAACCACTTGGCTCATCTAGTCTGCCCATGTGTAGGGTTAGTTTGTTTTGTTGGCAACAAGTTAACCTGCTAGTATATTTTTGGATTGTTGGAAGAAATCCATGCAAGCAAGGGGAGAATATACAAACTCCACAGTGAAGGAATTGATGGGAATGGAACCCATGACCTCAGTGCTGAGGCAGTAATGCTAACCATTACATCATCCATACTTTCCTTATGGCCACTAACATCCTTCTACATGGTTCCACTAAATCAGGTCATAAATGTGAAGCAAAAAGGACACAAAACTATGTACAGTACAGGTGATACAAAGTGCAGATTTCCCACACATACGGTACGCCAACATCATGCATTTAGCAACACACCCCTATATGAAAGGTACAATGCAATGAGTAGTACAAATGTCACTGCTCAAATGTCAGCAGAGCCAACACTGGAAGCAGAGCCTCCATCAATGCTACAGACTCTACAGGAATTTTTTTTCCATTTGATGGAAGGATTGCCATGTTGGCAGCAATTGCATGCATCCTTCTGATGGCCATCCAATGGCTTTATGTTTTCAGAGCATGCTGCAGACACACAAATTCCCATCTCTGTACCACATAACCAATGGTGTTTAAAATACTGATGGTTATCTTGCAATGGCCTCCACAAGGTATATTGTCATGTTTACATAGATACCAATATTTAAAAGCCATCTTGCAATACCCAAAACTACACAATATCCCATTACATTTATAATGTAATCCCTCCACCTCCTCCCAGAATGCCCTGCTCTTCCAAGCACTTTCCTCCTGTCCTTTCCACTCCAAACTCTACAGTTTTAACATCACACTTCCGCATCTTACATGCCAATATTTTGCCTTGGTAACCCAGGTCTTTATAATATGCACTACTTCCACACTGCAAGACTTCACTAGCTTATATGATTTCTAATAATTAAACAGGCCATACTGGGACACATAACTATAGGATAGGCTGCTGAATACAGTATTGGTGCAACGTAACATGATCAGCCAGCAACTAAAGTAAGTAGTATAGGCCTCCAGCCAGGGCCTGCAGCAGCCTGCGCTAGGTCACAGCTGCAGGCCTTCAGTAAATATAGGGGAAAATCATCCCACCTTCCAATGAAGACAAGTGGAGCATAGCAACCAGAATTTTAATTGCATTTAAAAACCTATACAAGGTAAGTGTTGCTATGGGCAACAACTAGAGTTTTTTTAAGAAGGTGTGTAAAGTGACCATCAGGCTATCTATATAACGGAGGCTGCATGGGGAGGGGGCACCCGGAGACCACTGAGGGGAGACTATGCCGGGACCCAGCTGTACAGGGGGATCAGCCCGTTAAGTGCAGTTAAAGCCCGCACACACGCGGATGCCATGTCCGGGTCACTGCGCACACAGGCCAATGCACATAGCTACTACAGGCGTGTATCCCGCAGCAAGGCAGCATACCCCCCAATACAATTCTCGCAGTCCGCACTCACCATTATTGAATCCTGCACACACCGCAATAGAACCGTAGTAGGACAGGAAGCGCTCACTCTGGGTTCCGGCGGAAATAGTATATTGCTGTGCCGCCCACTACTACATGGCCCATATCAGGAAGTGCGCTCACACGTACCGACGCTGGCCGGAAATGCTGGCGCGGTACTGGGCAGCCATGTCATGTGCTGGCACTGCCTGACCTATAAGCCACACGTTTCGTTTGCTGTTGTCCTGGAAATATAATCACACAAGATACTGTAGTGTAGGCTTCATGCTGTTTATTGTGCAATATACCCCGTGTACAGTCCACAGCCACTGGGAAATAAACAGTGCATATTGTACAATTACTATTATGCTACTTAGCTGTTTAGTTGGGAAATAGCACCGCTTATTATATCTATATCTGTTTATATCTTGTGAGCAAAGGTTAGTGCAGAAAAAAATGTATATATATATATATATATATATATATATATATATATATATATATATATATATATATATATAGATAATTTCCCAATGGTCGGCACTCACTTCTGTCCCATTTAAATGTACCTTGCCACGGTGCTGCGTCGGCAGAAAGCATGCAGATATACCAAAAAGACGGCACTCACTGGTCTTTTACAGAATCAATAGACAGCGTCCTCATATCAACGTTTCGAGTTTATTTCAACCCGTCATCAGGATACCCGTCATGTGTATCCTGATGACGGGTTGAAATAAACTCGAAACGTTGATATGAGGACGCTGTCTATTGATTCTGTAAAAGACCAGTGAGTGCCGTCTTTTTGGTATATCTATATATATAGATAGATAGATTTGATAATTTGCAATTTTGCAGCAAGTTAAGGAAGTATAGTGCTTCTTCAAATATACCTGGAGAATTACCTTTTACCATAAGTATGTGTAATGCTAATGGAAAATCCATGGTTCAGTGTTCTAAGACTTTAGTGTCAAGGTGTTTCACACACCTCAATAACATGGCTGCCAGCCATCAGTATTTATTGCATATTTGCTTAATGATTTCTGGGAGAAAACCATTGTGTGGCATGCCTAGGTGGGGAGGGTCCTGCTCTCCATTCAGAGCGTGTTTCTGCGTTTCCCACACAACCTCTCGCCCAAGCATCCATTTTCTACCATATAATTATCCTACATAATAAAAGGCCAACGCTGCTCCTCACTCCTGTGGTGGGAATTCAATTTTTTTTGCACGCCGGTGACCACTAGATGGCACCCGATGGAGCAATTCAAGTGATGCTCCGTTTGGGCGCGCACAGCTGCCGGAACTGACATTACTGTCACAGATTTTTGCCAGCAATTAATTGAATACCCCCAAAGATCTACTTATGGATTAATTTCATTTATGTGCATAAAAATAGGATTTTAATTACCAACCGGTAAATCCTTTTTTCGTAGTCCGTAGAGGATGCTGGGGTCCACATTAGTACCATGGGTATAGATGGGTACACTAGGAGCCATTGGCACTTTAAGAGTTTGGGAGTGTGGGCTGGCTACTCCCTCTATGCCCCTCCTACCAGACTCAGTCTAGAAACCGTGCCCGAGGAGACGGACATACTTTGAGAGAAGGATAGATAAGGATAGTGGTGAGATTCCGAACCAGCACACACAAACAAGAGAAAAGCCAAGCTAACCAAACTTGAAACAGGAACAGCAACAGCTGAACCAAACAACAATACTTAACCAAGTAACACTGCAGGAAAAAACGAAGCACTGGGCGGGCGCCCAGCTCAGCTCAGACTCCAGCTCAGAGCATGGTGCACCTGGTGTCACTCCTGGACACACCCAGTCAACGACTGTTTCTGTCTCCAGGAAATGTCCTGAGACTTCAAGACAGGATAAGAGGCTTCCTTTGTTGCCCCAGAGTGTCAATACAATTGGCGATCCAAGTACTTGGCCTGATGATGTCGGCTTTCGACATGGTAGAGTACGCTCAATTTCATTCCCGCCCTCTGCAGAAGTTAATCCTTTCCATGTGGGACGGCCTACCTCATCGGATCAGATCTCACATGATCACTTTGACTCCGGAGGTTCGTCTGTCACTGACCTGGTGGCTACAGGACCAGCAAGTGAGCAAGGGCAGTCTCTTCTGGATCCCCGACTGGGTCCTGCTGACAACGGACACCAGTCTGAGAGGATGGGGTGCGGTGTTGGAGCAACACTCTTTTCAGGGTCGCTGGACCAAGGAGGAATCACTCCTCCCAATAAAGTGTCACGATCCGGGTATCTGGACGCCATTACTTACCCTTCAGATGCCTCCTAAGGCTGGCTCAGCGTTCCAGGACCGGATCCCATCTGTTATACTGATGTTCACATTCCTGCCTCCTCTCCTGTCACTCTGAGACGCGGTCACCGCAGCGCCATGTTACATCCGGAATGGCGTCTCCCGCGGCCTCCGCCGCTGTCCCTGAGTTTCTGCATGCAGGATGTCAGAGTGGCGATTACGTCAGCCGCGGCCTCCGCTGTGCCCGCGTGGTTTGGATGTGCACTCATCAGTCTGGCGTCTCCTGTTTACTGTTAAAGTTCCCACATGGATTACAAACCAAACTTCCCTCCAAGTGTCTGCATGGGCGCAGCCATCTTGGATTCTGTCATCTGTTCATTTCCACCAATCTGCTGTCTGCATTGTTAATCTGCATAATTGCCTAGCCAATCCCTTCCTTGCTGCAGGTATAAATAATCTGTGCCTGAGCAGGGAAGGCGTCAGTGCTTTGGTTGTCAAACCTAGTTCCAGTTTGTCTCTCTCCTGTGGTTGTTTTCCAGGTTCCAGCTCCTATCTCCACACTTCCACTAGAGAGACCCGCACCAGCATTCCACCTGCGGTGTAGCCTGACTCTCCTATCCATTTGGATTCATCTGCTTCCAGCTACAGATCCACCTGCTTTCAGCATCCAGCTTCCAGCAGAGGTCAGCTCTTCTTAAAGTGCCGGTACCCTTTTCTGCAGATTATCATTTATCACCGGCATTATAATTTCACCGCTCTCAAACTCCAAACATCACTTCATATTCCATCGCTCTCAAACTACATTTATTATTTAACTGGTTCCAGCCAGTATCCACTCCGTGCCAACATCAGCCTGGTTCCAGCCAGTACCCACAGCAGCCGTTTTATCCACAGCAGCCCAGCTTTCCCTGGAACACCAGCTGGTACGATCCTGGGCTATCTCCATTGCTACAGTCGGGCCTGGTAAGGACTTTCCATCTAGAAGATTATAAGAACTATCTCACACTACCAGAGCCCTGTGGCCCTTGCCACCCTGTAGTACCCAGGAACTGTATTTATCCTCTGCTGATTTTTATGTTTTCTTTTACTGCTGCTGTGTTACGGAGTTTGTCATAAATAAACATCATTGACTTTTACCCTGGTTGTCGTGGTCACGCCTTCGGGCAGTTCTTCTACATGTTACTTACATGTCTAGGGGTCTGATACAACCTCCCAGGTTCCGTTACATCTCAACCCCTACAACTGAGGCTGCCTCCCGTCAGCTCAGGCCCTCAGTTGTGACATAAAGATTCTGTAGTTGCGGGCAGTGTTCAATGTGTTGACTCTCGCGCTGCCTCTGGTAAAGAAACAGGCTGGTTCAAGTACGATCAGACAATGCCACCACGGTGGCATAAATAAACCATCAAGGCGGCACTCGAAGCCGCATGGCTATGATGGAAGTGTTAAAAATCCTTCTTTGGGCGGAACACCATCTGCAAGCAATATCGGCAGTGTTCATTCCGGGCGTCCTAAACTGGAAAGCGGACTTCCTCAGTCGTCAGGACGTGCACGCCAGGAGAGTGGAGTCTTTATCCAGAAGTCTTTCAACTCCTAGTGGACAAGTGTGGCCTACCAGATGTAGACCTGATGGTGTCTCGACAAAATCACAAGGACGCACTAGCAATTTCATGGAACTTTTGGCTGCCCTACGTGTTCCCTCCAGTGTCACTCCTGCCCAGGGTCCTGCAGAAGTTCAACTAAGAAGGAGAATTTCTACTTCTAGTCGCTCCAGCGTAGCCAAGACGTCAGTGGTTCTCAGACCTGCAGAGTCTATCGACAGAGCGTTCCCTTCTACTTCCTCAGCACCCAGATCTCCTCGTACAGGACCCTTGTCTTTATCCAGACCTGGCCAGACTGGCTTTGACAGCGTGGCTTTTGAAGCATCACTCCTGAAGGCCAAAGGATTCTCTGAGGCACTCATCCAAACTATGTTGAATGCCCGCAAACCGGCATCTGCCCAGATTTATTACAGGGTCTGGAATTCTTACTTTACCTGGTGTGCTGATAAGAAATATGATGCATACAAATTCAGAACTTCCAGAATTCCGACTTTTCTGCAACAAGGCCTGGACTTAGGCCTTCGTCTGGCCTCCCTCAAGGTTCACATATCTGCTTTGTCAGTTTGGTTTCAGAGACAAATTGCGTCTATAACTGACGTTCATACATTTACTCAGGGTGTCTTACGGATTCACCCTCCCCATGTCCCTCCTGTGGCTCTATGGGATCTGTCTGTTGTCCTGAATGCCCTGCAAGAGTCTCCATTTGAACCTCTTGAGACGGTGGACCTTAAATGGCTCACGGCCAAGGTCCTATTCTTGCTGGCTATTGCCTCTGCAAGACATGTGTTGGACTTAGGCGCCTTGTCCTGTTGTCCACCCTTTCTAATATTCATCGTGACCGGGCAGTTCTTAGAAATTGCCCAGGTTATTTACCTAAGGTGGTGTTATCTTTTCACCTTAACCAAGAAATTTTGGTTCCGGCCTTTATCTCTTCTGATTTGTCCTCCAAAGAGCAGTCTTTGGATGTGGTAAGGGCTCTCCGTTTATATGTGGAGAGAACTGCCTCTATCAGGAGGTCGTATTCCTTTTTTGTCTTGTTTGGTTTTCACAAAAGTTGAAATAAGCAAACTAGCTCCTGCTGCTATTACAGTCCATTCTACTCGTTCTGTTGGACCTCCTTGGGCGGCCCGCCGTCCGCAGAACAATTATGCAAGGCAGCTACGTGGTCCTCTGTAAACACATTCATTAGGTTCTATGCCTTTGATACTTCCACCTCCCAGGATGCTTCCTTTGGACCTCGGGTTCTCATACCCACTAAGGCGACTCCCATCACTTGAGGAACTGCTTTAGGACATCCCGATGTTTTCCTCTGGAAACCAATGTAACCTGCTGCAGAAAAGGAGAGCTATGGTAGACTTACCATTGCTAACTCTCTTTCTGCGAGGTACATTGGGTTCCACAAGGTGCCCACCCTGACGCACCTAGCTTCTATGGGTTTGTATGGCATTAGCTGCTGGTCCCTTATCCTGTCGTGAGAATGTGGTTCTATGTGACTAACATCTTTCTTCTCTCTTACCTGCTCCTGCATTGGACTGGTTAACAAAACTGAGCTCACAGTGCCTGGAGTCGGGATTGGCCCCAATGCATCCTGGGACAGCATAAAGCTTTAGCCTGTTGGTGCCTCTGAATCAAGATTCACTCTACACCCCGATGTTTCCCTGTGGAACCCAATGTACTTCGAAGAAAGAGAGCTAACAATGATAAGTCTACCATAACTCTCCTTTTTGTTTATGTAAGGCTATAGTTTCTTACATGCTACATATGTGTCCACAATCAGCTTTGCCATGATTGCGAATATCCGTGGCAAATCGGGCACGGTTAGTGTGCCTGCGAATGTGCACATGAGCTGTGTTCACGCCTATGATTCATAGGATTGCATGCTGCATATGCTCCCATGAATGGATTGCATGCAGGCACAAAAGGTGCAGGTGTGATTTGTATAAATGTGGCGAAAAAGATGAGCATGGACACATCTGTGATTATGCATCCTACGTGGGCTGCCGAGAATCACTGTATAATCAAACATCCAGAAGTCCTGCGTTTGCCCCTGAGAGTTGTTGTTTATTTGTCTTGGGAGCATAATGTGTCAAGTTTGGTGTTAAGGTCCAGTGGCTACTTACACATAGGATCATTCTGTCTGTTCTGAACGGTCGCGATCTTATATATGCATGTCTTGGGTGGTTGAACATCAAGGCATGCCTATATCAGAGCGCAACCGCACACTGAAGAGTTGTATATCTATTACACAGAGAGATGTAGATATATAAAAGTAATCCAAAGCGTCACTCCTCAACAAGGCATAACATGAAGTATCAAAGAAAGGTAAATTGGTGCCCAACGTAGAAGGTAGCATACAACCTGGGCAGCTCGGATGGTGTAACGGTTAGCTTTACTGCCTCACAGCACTGAGGTCATGGGTTCAATTCCCACCATGGCCCTGTTTGGAGTTTGTATAATCTCCATGTGCTTGCGTGGCTTTCCTCCGGGCACTCCGGTTTCCTCCCACACTCCAAAAATATACTGGTAGGTTAATTGGCTCCCAACAAAATTAACCCTAGCATGAATGTATGTGTGTACATGTGATAGGGGATATAGATTGTAAGCTCCACTGGGGCAGGGACTGATGTGAATGGCCAAATATTCTCTGTAAAGCGCTGCGGAATATGTGTGCGCTATATAAATAACTGATAATAATAATAATAATAATAACCTGCCACCGACAAAATAGATTCCAGTCCCTGATGAAAATGCTTTGATAATATAGCATTGAGACGTTGGAAAAATCAAGTTGTTTAGCTTTTATTGTGAGAGCCACTGGGCGCTGGTGGACTGGAATCAATAGATATATAGATACATTTAACAGGGACAGCACAAATCTGACATGGTTATAGAGCTACTGGATGTGAGATCCAGATCAGGTATTTTGGATTGTTCAAGTCTGAGCAGCAGCAGGCATGATTACAGACACCTGTCAGTTTGTTTTAAAAAGGTTTCAGTCACAAGAGACATGGCTCCTGATGGTGAATTAGTCACCCAGGTGATAGGTCAGGGGGTGGCTAGTGTTAGAGAAGTCCTAGATCTGCTGTTTGAACACTGCTGTTTCTGTGACTTTCTGTGACCTGGGCTATAACCTATGACTTGCATGTAACCTGCTGACGTTGTGCTAAGGTCTGCCTGTCTTGGAAGCTACAGAGAAACAAACCTGTCATTTGGAACTTTTACATTGGTATATGTGATCCTTGTCACAATATACAGTGCATCCGGAAAGTATTCACAGCGCTTCACTTTTTCCACATTTTGTTATGTTACAGCCTTATTCCAAAATGGAATAAATTAATTTTCCCCTCAAAATTCTACACACAATACCCCATAATGACATTGGGGGTCATTCAGACCTGATCGCAGCGCAGCGAAAAAAGCTAGCATGCGATCAGTCAGAACTGTGCATGCGTATGCACCGCAATACGCAGGCGCGTTGCTCGGGTACAAAGCGGATCGTTGCTATGCAATAGATTTTACGAAGAATCCATTCTCAGAGCCGATTGCAAGGAGATTGACAGGAAGAGGGCGTTTGTGGGTGGCAACTGACCGTTTTCTGGGAGTGGTTGAAAAAAACGCACGCATTTGCAGGGCGGGTGTCTGACGTCAATTCCGGTCCCGGACAGGTTGAAGTGATCGCAGCGGCTGAGTAAGCCCTGGGCTACTCAGAAACTGCAAAAGATCTTTTTGTACCGCTCGGCTGCACATGCGTTTGCACACTTGCACAGCTAAAATACACTCCCCTGTAGGCGGCGACTATCTGATCGCAGCGCTGCAAAAAACTGATAGCGCGCGATCAGGTCTGAATTAGGCCCAATGTTTTTTTGTGATTTTTGCTAATTTATTAAAAATAAGAAACTAAGAAATCACATGTACATAAGTATTCACAGCCTTTGCCATGAAGCTCAAAATTGAGCTCAAGTGCATCCTGTTTGCACTGGTCATCCTTGAGATGTTCCTACAGCTTAATTGGAGTCCACCTGTGGTAAATTCAGTTGATTGGACATGCTTTGGAAAAGTACACACCTGTCTATACAAGGTCCCACACTTGATAGTGCATGTCTGAGCATATACCAAGCATGAAGTCAAAGGAATTGTCTGTAGACCTCCGAGAAAGGATTGTCTCGAGGCACAAATCTGGGGAAGTGTACAGAAAAATATCTGCTGCTTTGAAGGTCCCAATGAGCACAGTGGCCTCCATCATCTGTAAATGGAAAAGTTCGGAACCACCAGGACTCTTCCTGGGGCTGACCGGCCGTCTAAACTAAGTGATCAGGGGAGAAGGGCCCTAGTCAGGGAGGTGACCAAGAACCTGATGGTCACTCTGTCAGAGCTACAGCAATCCTCTGTGGAGAGAGTAGAACCATCTCTGCAGCAATCTACCAATCAGGCCTGTATGGTAGAGTGGCCAGACGGAAGCCACTTCTTAGTAAAAAGCACATGGCAGCCCGCCTGGAGTTTACCAAAATGTACCTGAAGGACTCTCAAACCATGAGAAACAAAATTCTCTAGTCTGATGAGGCAAAGACTGAACTATTTGGCGTGAATGCCAGGTGTCATATTTGGAGGAAACCAGGCACCGCTCATCACCAGGCCAATACAAACCCCACAGTGAAGCATGGTGGTGGCAGCATCATGCTGTGGGGATGTTTTGCAGCGGTAGGAACTGGGAGACTAGTCAGATAGAGGGAAAGATGAATTCTGCAATGTACAGAAACATCCTGGATGAAAACCTGCTTCAGAGTGCTCTTGACCTCAGACTCGAGCGACAGTTCATCTTTCAGCAAGACATCGACCCTAAGCACACAGCCAAGATTTCAAAGGAGTGGCTTCAGGACAACTCTGTGAATGTTCTTGAGTGGCCCAGACTTGAATCCGATTGAACATCTATGGAGAGATCTGAAAATGGCTGTGCACCGAAGCTTCCCATCCAACCTGATGGAGCTTGAGAGGTGCTGCAAAGAGGAATGGGCGAAACTGCACAAAAAATAGGTGTGCCAAGCTTGTGGCATCATATTCAAAAAGACTTGAGGCTGTAATTGCTGTCAAAGATGCATCAACAAAGTATTGAGCAAAGGCTGTGAATACTTATGTACATGTGATTTCTTAGTTGTTTATTTTTAATAAATTTGCAAAAATAAAAAAATAAAAACTTTTTTCACAATGTTATTTTGGGGTATTGTGTGTAGAATTTTGAGGGAAAAAAGGAATTTATTCCAGTTTGGAATAAGGCTGTGATATATCAAAAATAACAAAATGTTGAAAAAGTACAGCGCTGTGAATTCTTTCCGGATGCACTGTGTATTTTTATATATATATATATATATATATATATATATATATATATATATATATATATATATATATATATATAAATTATAAAGGGTCAGCACTCACCATATTTGGTATATTGTGGTTTTATATACAGGTTGAGTATCCCTTATCCAAAATGCTTGGGACCAGAGGTATTTTGGATATCGGATTTTTACGTATTTTGGAATAATTGCATACCATAATGAGATATCATGGTGATGGGACCTAAATCTAAGCACAGAATGTATTTATGTTTCATATACACCTTATACACACAGCCTGAAGGTCATTTTAGCCAATATTTTTTAAACCTTTGTAAATTAAACAAAGTGTGTGTACATTCACACAATTCATTTATGTTTCATATATACCTTATACACACAGCCTGAAGGTAATTTAATACAATATTTGTAATAACTTTGTGTATTAAACAAAGTGTGTGTACATTGAGTCATCAAAAAACAAAGGTTTCACTATCTCAGTCTCACTCAAAAAAGTCCATATTTCGGAATATTTGGATATGGGATACTCAACCTGTAGTTGGTGTTTTACAGTGGCGTGCGGTGAGGTCATTGGCTGGGGAGGCACTGAGATATATATATATATATATATATATATATATATATATATATATATATATATATATATATATAGTGTTCTGGGGGTGAGCTGCCCAGTCCCTTCCCACCCAGTCCAACTGCCCACACACACACACACCTTTCTGACCTGTTCTGGGGGTGAGCTGCCCAGTCCCTTCCCACCCAGTCCAACTGCCCACACACACACACACACCTTTCTGACCTGGGCGGTCCTGGGCCCCAGGTCAAGGGAGAGTGTAGGTGCCGGTGAATCACCGGCAGTGATGCTGCTGGATAGGAGGGCAGATGAGGAGGAGGTAGAGGTCGCCGCTGCACGCTCTCCATCTCTGGGGCTCCACCTCAGTAGCGCTGGGTCCTGATGGCTCCGGGGCTGTCACTACAGCTGCCACTGCTGTAGTGACAGCTCCACCTCAGTAGCGCCGGGTCCCGCTGGCTCCGGGGCTGTCACTACAGCTGCCACTGCTGTAGTGACAGCTCCACCTCAGTAGCGCCGGGTCCCGCTGGCTCTGGGGCTGCCGCTGCTGTAGTGACAGCTCCGCAGCAGGGCCGAAACTAGTATTTCCATCACCCTGGGCAAGGCAGTAATTTGGCGCCTGCCCAGTTCGCGTTACACCACACATAAGTACCCCTTATTCACGTTACACCATACAGAAGTAGCTCTTATAGTGTCCCTAGTGTGTGACTTGTACAAACAATGCCCCTGGGATCAAACTGGACTGTGGGAAAGTGTGGTAAATGACAGTGGCGCTCATTATCAGCACTGCTATCTACAAGATAGCACGCCAATATGCAGGGCAACGTATAAATGGTCAGTGGCACTGACTATTCCGATACCTGCAGCAATTGATTTTGACAGCTGCAGGTGTCGTTACCCCATCACCACAGCAGGGACAGCTCTGTCCCTGGCAGTGGTGGCTGCCACCTCTGGGCTGCATGTGAGATCTCGTGATAATAGCGAGATCTCATGCATGTCCAGTGAGCCGACTGGGGTGAGACACAGCGCATCATCCTAGTGCTTGGGGGTCTGCGGCAGCCAAGATGTTCATACATGTTGTCGCTACCTCTTTCTGCTTCGCCTCAGTAAAGAGGCGAAGCAGGAATTGCTATACCAACACGATATGTGCGGGTATAATACATCTACCCCAAGGTCTCCCATAAGCTGATCACCAGAGCAATTCAGATCAAGCTCCCATTGAATATAAACAGTCTGTGATGTAGTATTGCTACAGACTGCATGGAATTGCAGCAGTACTGTATGTGGATTGAGCAAGGCAGGAAATAGTTAACAAGTGTTTGCTGGCTGTCAGCGTTAGTACTCACAAGTTCTTTATATTATTTTAATCATTGAAGACAGGGGAGGCACTGCCTCCCCTGACTGCACGTCCCTGGTATTTTATTATCTTATATTTAAGTTGTTCATAGTTGTAACTAACATCTGCAAGATGGAGAGTTTGTCTTTTTTACTATAATCAGCTTAGATGGACTTCTTTGATCTTTTGCCCATTTTAACTCAAATACATTTGAAAAACATTTTCTTGGGGGCTTTTTCTAGGTAGGGACGCCTTCCTCATTATCATACTTCTTTGATTTTTTGGCCAGCTTTGATTGAATCCATGTCCAAAAATTGTTTTTAGGTTTTTTTTTAGTGGTGATGTACGCATTGGTGACATCCTCGGTGGTGACGCCCAGTGCTTCAACCCAAATACTTATCTCTGGCTCCTCTCTTATATTGGTGTGAGGCCTGGGAGGTCTTTTTATTGCACCAGGAGACATTTTCTTGTTGGTGACGTCCAGTGCTCCATCACAAACATAGAATTTGACCTTTGGGATGTAAGTCTCAGCATCAGAGATGTCTTCCTCTTCATCACTATTGTGGAATCTGATGATTGTGTTATAAGTTTCAGCAGTTATCTCTGGCTCGGCTACTTTTATAAACGTGAAGCCAGGAGGTCTTCTTATCTCACTGTGAGACATTTTCTTGGTGGTGATGCCTTCCTCATTGTCAATCTTGTAGATGTCTCGTTCTTCTTCCATACTCATATCAAACATCTCCAATCTTCATCATTTTGGTTGTTGCAGATGTCTTGCTGATATCATACAACTCTACATTTTCATCTTCTCAGATATAGTAGCTGAACATTTGCAGATATTTCTCTGGAGCATTATTTCTGGTACTGTAGCTATGTCCTCTTCCTCATCTCCAATCTAGAATTTCACCTTTGGGATGTAAGTTTCAGCATCAGTTAAAAGTCTCATATATTAAAAGTTAAAGGACTTATACATTAAAGGTCACATTAAAGAGATGATAAAAAAAAATTTTTTTCCTGATCTTTGCATCTATTACAGAAATTGACTTTTAAATATTAGTTTTACAAAACAACAAAACTAAATTGCCAGATATAACAAAGTTATGGAAATCACCAATTCCTCTGGTGAATCTATTAAAGATCAATTTGGTCAGTTTTGAAAATGATCAATATTTTCACTGGACTCAGATGCTCGTTTAGTTAGAAAGCTTTTAGCATATTCAAGCACTGCTGCGTTGCCACAGATGTACTTTTAACCCTGTTAGAAATCAATCAGCGCATTGAAATGAGATGTAGTTACAGTGCATCCAAAGTATTCAAGGCTCTTCACTTTTTCCACATTTTGTTATGTTACAGCCTTATTCCAAACTGGAATAAATTATTTTTTCCCCCTCAAAATTCTACACACAATACCCCATAAAGGCAACGTGAAAAAAGTTTGTTGAAGCACCTTTGGCATCAATTACAGCCTCAAGTCTTTTTGAATATGATGCCACAAGCTTGGCACACCTATCTTTGGGCAGTTTCGCCCATTCCTCTTTGCAGCACCTCTCAAGCTCCATCAGGCCTGATTGGTGGGATTGCTGCAGAGATGAGCTTCATGGCAAAGGCTGTGAATACTTATGTACATGTGATTTCTTATTTTTTTGTATGAATTTGCAAAAATTACAAAAAACGTGTTGTTGTTTTTTTTTACATTGTCATTATGGGGTATTGTGTGTAGAATTTTGAGGGAAAAATGAATTTATTCAATTTTGGAATAAGGCTGTAACATAACCAAATGTGGAAAAAATGAAGCGCTGTGAATACTTTCCTGATGCACTGTATGTGACCAGGGTCAGGAGACATTACCGGCACCTACATCCCGCACCCCCCTATTTCAGACAGTCGGCATGCCAACTAGCAGGGACTATTCCCACTCTTGGGTGTCCACGGCATCCATAGTGTGGGAACAGAACCTGTGGCGAGTGCAGCTAGCCACCGAACCCGCAGCATGCGAGCACAGCACGCCCGGCGTTGGGATGCTGATCGCCGGGATCCCGGCTGCTGATAACCCGTACCCAACCCATTGAAGTGAATGGGAAAAGGCGCACACTTACAGTTTTTCATGAGTAGCCATATGGACTATTTAAAAAGTAACACAAGATTTGGAGTTGTTTAGCAAATACTATGACATCAGTGGCACACGCTGTGTGTGTGTGTGTGTGTGTGTGTGTGGGTGGTCTGAGTCCCTAACCCCCCCCCCCCCCGATGGACTGCAATCGGATTATTTTATTCACGTCAGTTTGACTCCACCCTCTTCCATACACCTAATGATGCAATGTACCCATCTCTGCCCCATCAAAAGCTGCTGCATCTTTCCTTGGTGTGATAAACTGTATGGGATGTGGATACAATACAGCTAGCCGGGATCCTGGACGTCACAATGTCGAAATCCCGACTAGCGGTGAACTACCGCAGCCAGATTCCCGCCGCCACAGACTTTTCTCCCTCAAACTATAACTTACCATACTAGCCTTTTAAACTAGGACACTTATGAATTACACAGGTTTAGTGGCTGGCTGGCTGACTAATGCTGCATTTAGATCGCAAATGCCGGATCCTACCCGGTAAGAGAAACGTGTCCTTACTGGGTGGGATCCGGCATTTGCGCTCCGTTGCTGGCTTTCCGACCAGCTTTGCGGCGCAGCAGCAGCAGGGGCGGGGGTGGAGGCGGCGCCGGGAGATGAGCTCATCTCCTGCGCCGCCTCTGCCTATGCTGTGAATGGGAGCCGTGTCGCATCGACACGGCTCCCATTCACACCGCTCCTGACCCGGTAATCAACCCGGGTAAAACCCTTCTTTTTTTACCGGGTTGAATTACCGGGTCAGGCGACCCGCTAAAATCAGCAACGGACCTTTCACATCGCTCACTGACCCGGTTCGACACGGCAATATGCCGTGTCGATACCGGGTTATTTGTGCGATGTGAAAGGGGTATAAAGGTACTCGTACACTGGCCAATATATCTGATAGTACACACTGGCCAACAGGCCTGCAATATAACGATCACATATCACGTCGGCTCTACAGCACACACGATGACAAGTATATCTACACATCGTTCTCTGTGTAGAGGTGGACAGCCGACCGCAAGTACACTTATTGCAGTAGCCAGCGGTGAATGATGGCTTAACTGGGTGGGTGCATGTAAATGCCCGCCCAGTTCATGACGTCAGTCACGACGGATCAGGCAGTGTGTATGCACAACACACTGCCCGATCTGCCTATAGATAGATATATCTGCAGATCAATGGATCTGCAGATATATCTATCAGTGTGTACCCAGCATTTCACCTGGTTTTAATCAGCCACAGCACCTGTGGAATCACGAGTGTCACTGTTTAAAGGGATAACATAGCAAGCCTATTTATATTATATACATATTAAGCCCAGAATTCCCTCACAAGGAGCTGAAAGTCTCTTCCTGCTGCTCGTTTCGTCACTATTGGAGACAGGTTCTGTTTGCCAAATACTCCCTCGCTCACCTTGCTTCCCAGCTGTATTGTGTACTGAATATTGTGGTGCTAATTGTTATGGTGTATACACACAGTGAGATATTTTCTTATGATTTTGACTATATAGTCAAAATAATAAGAAAAGTTAGTGCAGATCGCAAGGTGAAAGTCACCTTGCGATCCTGCGCGGTCGGCATCGCAGGACTAGATAGACTGTGCAGGCAAGTCAATTTTGACTATCTCTATAGAAGAGATAGTCAAAATTGACACTTAGCCAAAATCGCACATTGGGGGTAATTCCAAGTTGATCGCAGCAGGATTTTTGTTAGCAGTTGGGCAAAACCATGTGCACTGCAGGGGAGGCAGATATAACATGTGCAGAGAGAGATAGATTTGGGTGTGGTGTGTTCAATCTGCAATGTAATTTGCAGTGTAAAAATAAAGCAGCCAGTATTTACCCTGCACAGAAATAAAATAAGCCACCCAAATATAACTCTTTCTGCACATGTTATATCTGCCTCCCCTGCAGTGCACATGGTTTTGCCAAACTGCTAACAAAAATCCTGCTGCGATCAACTTGGAATTACCCCCATAGTCAGTATCACAAGCACACTCATTATGTGCTTGCGATGCCGACCTAGACCCCGTCACATAGTGAGAATCGGGCATAGCCTGAATCTCACGGTGTGTATGGGCCTTTACTTGTGCTCTCTTTATGTTTTGGTTACTGTAATATTTATCCTGTACTGTCCTACTGCATACCTCTCATCTTGACCCTTTCCAAGAAGGACAAAATGCTCTGTTCCTGGACTTCCCTCTTAATTTACAATTGCCATTACCTGTTTTGAACAGGTAAATTGCTAAGAAAGGTGTTTCAGCACAGGAAATAAAATTAAGAGGGAAGTCCAGGAACAGAGCATTTTGTCACTCCTGGAAAGGGTCATGTTGGGAGCCATGCAACTGTTGCCTTATGTATGATGCTGCGCACCATTTGTGGCTCCTTAGAAATAAAGTATATATATATATATATATATATATATATATATATATATATATATATATATATATATATATATATATCCTCACAATAAGCCGGCACTCTGTTCAATATTCCAACGTGCTCTGGTGCAACAATCCGGATAATGTATAACTCCCCAAAGAGATAGGCACTCAGAGTCAGCAGTGAAGCAAAATGTGTATTCTGGTGAAGTACTTTTGGGGTATAAACCCCGTCTTCAGGACCACACTCAGCAAAAATTATCAGCAACAAGTGTAATGTCAAACTTACCCCGCTTAAATCCCCTCAGTCATGCCGCCAGACGCAGCCGGGCTCCGGGACCCGCCACCCGGAAGTCTCACATCGTGACATACATCCGGCGGAAGCTCACAGCGTTGCCCTGGTGATCGCATGTATGCGTTCCACTCGGGTGACGATGCATTCCAGCTCTGTCACCTTCCCTGACACCAGCTCCAGCGGTCCCAGATCACCCTGAGAGCATCAGCAGGCATGAAACGGAAAAAATAAACAGAAAAATATAAAAACACATACAAAATCACAGTAAGAACATCATAATAAACTACAGTATATACAAATATATATTAATGTGTACAACAGATAGAACATTCAGAGAATTCCAATTAATCTTATCATTCAAGCCAGCTGGTTTAATAGTCCCTAGCCTCACTATCCATCTAGACCAGGGGTTCTCAAACTCGGTCCTCAGGGGCCCACAGAGTGCATGTTTCTAAGTTGCCATCTACCACTGTAATGTGCACATCTAGGAAATTCGCCTTGATTGTACTACATGCATAAGTAAACTTAATGGGTGAATCCATTGGTGTTGATTACCCCCATCATACTTTCAAAGGCTGAAATGCCGCCTGACCATAGGATAAATACATCATCGATGTATCTCTTAAACAACAAAATGTTCCGCCTTCTCTAGGCCCACATCAACTCTCAACTGCAGAAAAAGCAGGAAACATCCCATATGACATTCCACCATAGAATACTGTCAGCTCTCACACCAAGAGACATATTTCTTCCAGATACGATGGTAATGTTTTGACGTTACCCCCTTCCTGGCTTGGATCATAGTCCGGAATCCCTCTCCTGGCTAGAATCAGCCGTTCAACTTCCATGCCATCAAACGTTGCCATTGTACGTATTGATGAACGAATGGGCCCTGTTACAGAAGATCCTCTCGAAGAGGCAGAGGCCACGGATCTTCGATTAGCATCTTGAGAAGATCTGCATACCAGGCCCTTCGCGGACAGTTCGTAGCAATGAGAATTGCTTGAACTCTTTCCCTTTAAATTCTTTTGAGAATTCTTGGGATCAGAGGAATAGGAGGAAACAAGTACACCAGCCGGAAGACCCACGGAGTTGTCAGGACGTTGACCGCTACAGCTTGTGGGTCTCTTGACCTGGAACAATACTGCTTGAGCTTTTTGTTGAGTCGAGAGGCCATCATGTCTATTTGTGGATAACCCCACCGACGCGTCAGCCACTGGAACACCTCCGGGTGGAGGCCCCATTCCCCTGGGTGCAGGTCTTGTCTGCTGAGGAAATCGGCTTCCCAGTTGTCTACTCCCGGAATGAAGATCGCCGACAACACCACAGCGTGTTTTTCCGCCCAGAGGAGAATTCATGACACCTGACATTGCGGCTCTTCCGCCCTGTCGGTTTATGTAACTCACCGCTGTCACATTGTCCGACATGAACTTGAATGGCCCGATTTTGAAGAAGAGATAAGGCCTGCAGAAGGGCGTTGTAGAAAGCCTGAGTCCCAGGATGTTTATTGGAAGAACGACTTCCTGACTTGACCATCTTCCCTGAAACTGCACCCCCTGGGTGACTGCACCCCAACCTCTGAGGCTTGCATCTGTGGTTAGAAGAATCCAATTCTGAATCCCGAACCTTCAACCCTCCACTAGGTGAGAAGTTTGTAGCCACCACAGGAGGGAGATCCTGGCTTTTGGCGACAGACAAATCCTCTGATGCATGTGAAGATGCGACGCAGACCATTTGTCCAACAGATCCAGCTGGAAGGTCCTCGCATGAAACCTTCCGTACTGAATTGCTTCATAAGGAGCCACCATTTTCCCCAGGAGGCGGATGCACAGATGTACTGAGATTCGGGTCGGCTTCTAGACTGCCCGAACCATCGACTGGATTACCATTGCCTTTTCCAAGGGAAGGAACAATCTCTGAGACTCGGTGTCCAGTATCATTCCCAGGAAATGAAGCTTCTGCATTGGTTCTAGGTGAGATTTTGGTAGGTTCAGAATCCACCCATGATCCAGGAGTAATCTGG